>NW_007250863.1:380826-433550 GCF_000164805.1 Carlito syrichta
AAAAAAAGAACTGGGAGTAGGTGCTCATTCAGAAGCGGTCATAGGTTGAAGGAACTTTTCCTCCATCCACTTCTGACAGTGGCACGACCCATCCTGCTTCCAGTAGTTCCCAATTACCCCTAGAGTCCAAGTTCCTTAAGAGGACATGCAAGATCAAGTTCCTTAACAGGACATGCAAGATCCCTCTCACCTCCTGACCTCGCTTCCTCTTCCCATTTTCCTCTCTGGCAAGGCCTATTTCCAGATACTCATCAAACTGTTTCTCTCCTCCAGGCCTCTGCTACACTACACTGCCTTCCATGCTGGCTCTGGCTCATCCTCTTCACCTGATTTCCTTTTTATCCTGCCCGGACTCTTAGGTCCCCCTTTTTTTGCGCTCCTTTAGAGTACTGGGCACTCACCACAATGAGTTGTGGAAAAGTGTGTTTCCCGGTCAGTCTCTCCCTCGAGACTCTCCTCCCAAGGTCCAGAACAGCACGCGGGACACAGTAGACACTCAATAGATGCCCAGTGGACTGGACTGATCTTTGTTTTTGGGGAAGGGGACCGATTTCTTTCACAGAGCACTTGTGTTATAGGGATCAGAGGTGTCACAGGGTACAATGTTCACTATCTGGGGAATGGGCCATCTGAGATCCAACCCCCACCACTACAAAATTTGTCTATGTAACAAATACACATATGTACTCCCCAATCTAAAATAATAAAGAGATTAGAGGTGTGAGAGCCAGAGGCAGGTTCCAAGTGTCTTTGCTCTCATCCACACCCGCTTTCTCACAGTGACTTCAGGCTCAGCACAGGACAGGTGTGGCAACCTATACAGCCTACTCCAGCATTGCCCGCGATGTGCAAGAAACCCCTTATCCAGATCACAATAAGCTCTTCTGCTTCTCTGCTTGAACCCTCCCTGAAGCAGAAATTGACGTTGACAATGCACAATGTTTCTCAATGTATAAGCTTCAGAAAAGGAAGAATGAGAGGGAATGTTGGATTTTTTTTTCTGATTGTGGGATTTTCCTTATTTTATTTTATTTTGTTATTTTTTCAGAGACAAAGTCTCGCTCTGTTACCCAGGCTGGAGTGTAGTGGTACAATCATAGCCGACTGCATCCTCGAACTCTGGAGCTTAACTGATCTTCCCGCCTCAGCCTCCCCAGTTGCTAGAACGATAGGCATGTGCCACCATACCCAGTCAATTTTATTTTATTTTATTTTTTGCAGAGACTGGGTCTCGCTGTGTTGCCCAGGCTGGTCTCAAACTCCTGGCCTCCCAAAGGGTTGGGATTACAGGTGTGAGCCACCACATCCAGCCCCCAGCTTTTTAAAATATTTAAACAAGTTAAGGAGCTGGAATCAGAAAAGTTACAAATGTAACAATAGAAACACTTGGTTTTGAAGAAAGACTGCAGGTTAAGAGAGGGACACAGTTGCCTGAGGAGAGCAAACTCGGGGAGATCGGACTTCACCAGGTGTCTTATTTCTTGCTTGACTTCAAGGGGAAAGACTAATAGTAAAATTCAAAATGTCAGGAAGATACTTGATGGGGAGTCTCGGTAATCAAAAAAGAAAGAAATCATACTGTGAAAGGGGTGATCCACCATGGAATCTATGCTTCATCACAACAAAGGTATCACCAAGCCCTCCTCTTTTCAGCTTGTCCCAGCTCTCCATACACCACTAAAAATGAAACCCAAACCCGGGAGCATAGGAAAGAGATGAAATAACACTTTAAATATTCACGATGGTAACTCCAACTCCTACCACGTAATCCTGACTTCTCTTTTCCATATTTGGACCCTGGCTTCCCTGGACGCACCCTGTGAGGCTTCACAGACATTATCTAATGCTAGGCAGGTCAGCAAGCTAACCATTAAGTATTTTTTTTCCTCCATGCTCTCTGATTTAAGCCAGTCTGGACGCAGTCAAAAAGAACTGGTCAATTCCCTTCCAAGGGGCGTGGCTTTTAAGATCACTCAAGGAGTTTAAGTCAAAGAGGAAGCTCTTAAGTTGTCAGAAACTTGCCTTTAAACACCTCAATTTGATTCCAGCAGTGAAGTTTCAAAGCTGTCATTACTCCCCCACTCCCAATAAACAAAGCTGGCAGATTTATTATCAAATCACTGCAGTAGCTTTTTTTAAAAAATATCTGCTGGCCTCACCCCCAGAGACTCTTATTCAACATTCAACAGGTCTGATGTGCCCTGAGATACTATGTTGTTTAAACTCCCAGGGGATTCAGGTAATCCATTAATCCATGCAGCCATAAACTAGAGAGGGTCTAAAGTAGCATCACCTGGGAGCTTCTTAGAATTGCAGAATATCAACTTACACACACACACACACACACACACACACACACACACACACACACACCCACCACCACCACCACCCCGCCCCACCGCCGAGACCCTTCCCCCTGCCTTTTATCAAGATCCTCAAGAGGGCAGCGCATTCGAGTTTAGGAAGCTTAGGAAGCCTGGGCTACACCATTCCCTGGCTTCAGAATCCTTTAGGGTTTCTGTTTCCCCCTTCACAAATAGGAGACAAGGGATTGAGAGGACATAAGCAAAATTCACGTTCCACAATTTTTTCTGGGATCGTATTGATGAACAACAGGGTCAAACCCTGCTCTCGCCCTCACCATCCTCCCAGAAAATATGACTAGTCAGATTAAATGTAAAGGGAGTCAAAAATGAGACAGCCTGTTTTTTAAATTAAAGCAATACATTTTTCCATTTGTGCTGGCAGCATCAACACTCGCATCACTGCGCATGTTTAAAGCTGCCAGTCGCATTCAACTCCTAGGCTGTCAAAGCAGCCGAACCTGCAAAATTTTTAACATTAAAGGGCTTTATGTGGAACCAAAGCATGCCAGAATAAATAATTCTTGGAACTAATAAGAACTACTAATTGCATTCATTCTTAAAAATCAATATACTTGAAGAAACTTTTTAAAAATTCATGTGCTTATTTACCTTCTTCAAATAACATCACAAGGCATTCACAGGAAGTTGTGGTTTCAATTGAAACGTGGTCGCATATATGTATTTTTTAAATCTCACAGTATCCTATCACAGAGCTCAGCCAAGATTCCCAGCAGGTTCTCAGAACCTGACAGATTTGGGTACCCCCTCATGGTAATTGCCATCTGGCTTGAGGTTTTTGAACATAGCCAAGGCCACCCAGACAATGCTGTACTATAGTACAATTAGGGGTGAGAGAACACAAGCTCTAGAGTGAAACCACCCACAGGCTCAAATCCAGATCTGGCATTTACAATCTGTGCTCTCCTGGGCAAGTTACTGAACTTCTCTGGTCCACAAGATGTACTGTATAAAAGTTTGCTGTTTTCTTCACCCAACATGTAGTCCCATGAATGGCACAGATAAAGGAACTATGCACAGTGGGTGCTCAGTTATTACTAGCAGTTAAAGAACACTCCATCCACATTGTATTTCCTTCAGTGTATATAACATTACCAAATACCGGCAACCTACTGGTGTGTCAAGAAAGGTGCTTGCTGGGTGCAGTGGCTCACGCCTGTAATCCCAGCACTCTGGGAGGTGGGGGCAAGAGGATTGCCCAGCCCAGGGGTTCAAGACCAGCCTGGACAACTAGGCAAGACCTCGTGTCTACAATAAATCAAACAATAAGCCGGGCGTGGTGGTGTGTGCCTGTAGTACCAGGTACTTGGAAAGCTGAGGTGGAAGGATCATCTATCTGAGCCCAGCAGGTCAAGGCTGTGGTGGCCATGAGTGTGTGACTGCACTGCAGCCTAGGTGACAAAGTGAGACTCTTAAACACACACACACACACACACACACACACACACACACACACACACACACACTGATTTCCAGAATGTTCCAGGTAGGTAAGTGTTGGAAAACATTTCCTTCACAGTATTAATACTGTACAGTAACATTCATAGTAGTATGACAGCAGAGGAAATTAGGATGTTACAACTATTTACCCATTTTCATCTACTTTTAAGCACTCATGACAAATGAACAAGTGATAGAGTGTTCCACATATATCTATTAAATCCATTTCCTTAGGCAGTGTCATCAGCCAATGCTTTAACAAACTGAGTTACCATAAGAATTTAACAACTATGTTTAGTTTTCAGTTTTCTTTTTTCACCAGGGGCTCCATTTTTAACAATACCCATCCTTCACTGGGCATGGTGACTCACGCCTGTAATTCTAGCACTTTGGGAGGCAGAGGCAAGAGGATTGCCTGAGCCCATGGGTTTGAGACAAGCCTGGGCAACTTGGTTAGACCTTGTCTCTACAATAAATAAAAAAATTAGCTGGGCGTGGTGGTTCATGCCTGTACTTCCAGCTACTTGGAAGGCTGAAGTGGAAGGATTACCTGAGCCCAGCAGGTTGAGGCTGTGGTGGCCGTGAGCATGCCACTGCACTCCAGCCTGGGCAAAACAGTGAGACACTGACTCAAAAAAAAAAGGTCAGCAATCTCTATCAAGTCAGGTAATCTCTCTGAGTTTCAGTTTTCCCATCTGTAATATAGGAATAATCAGTACTTAGGGTGGGGGTAAGAAGTAGCTGAGTTCATGTATATTCTTTACAATCATCAAGAGAGGCGATAGTTTTTTACTGGATAAATGAAGAAGTATCTACTCATAACTGCAAATTCACATTCTTTTCACCCTGTGCCAGGTCCTGAAGTGGTTATAAAGAAAGTATAATAGAGTATCCTTGGCTCCCAAAATGGAGGGAGACAGGAGTAAATTCCTACCTACATGTGCTTAAAGAAAGAATTATATAAGCAGGAGAAAACCCACCCACCCACCATGTCATCTCTAAGTTACCCATGACAGTGACACAGCTACAAAGCTTACTCTTGTCAGCAACATGCCCATAGCACTTTTCCCTTCCAAAGCACTGTTATACTGAGAGGATCCAAACGTGTTCAATGCCTCAGGGCCTTTGCACTTCTCTGCTTGGATGGCTCTTAGTAATGGCAGGCCCTCCTCATCATTCACGTCTGAGCTCCAACATCACCTCCCCTCAGAAGTCTTCCCTGACAACTTCAGCTGAAACAGATCACACATTCCACCAGCCATTCTAGCTAGTTCTTTCCCCTCCTGTATTTCATTCCTTGCATGTTTCACTATCTATAACTATCTTTTGACTTGTCTGTGGTTAAGCTCTCTGTCCTGTTAGAACGCAAACTCTCAAGAACTCAGATCTTAAGTTCATTCCGAAAATGGCACCCAAAATGGCACCTGCCACATAAAAGGCACTCAGTGAACACAGATAGAGAATATATGTGTGTATGGTTCGATAGTTCCAACAGCTATATCGTATCTGCACCTGGTTCTGCTGATGGCTTTGTATCCTCATACTGCTTTTACTTGCCTTTTGGCATACCTTGTAATTTTGAGTTGAAAACCAGACATTTTGTTTAGGGTAGTGGATACTGAGATAAATAGCCCTTAGTGTGGAATTTATATTAATCTAGTCAGGAGTTGGGCTGTGTTGCGGTCTGTTGTTCCTGTGGACATCAGATACTTGAAATTCCTCTGGTGACCTTTTTTTTCCATCCCTTCTCTTGGCTTTGGGGCTTCCCTTTATGCTGTTCCCCAGAGCGAGCCTATCTCTTGCAGCTCTTCCTGCTCTAACCCACCGTTATTATTCCTGAAGACTTGTTAGCATGCTGGTGAGGGAAGCGGGGGCAGTTTCCTAAGCCTCAGTCTCTATAGTACACAATGGGCCTGTGTCTTGGGGGTGTAAGTTTCACAAGTGTTTCTGCTCCTCCTCCAGGGATAGAGTTCCCGCCACCCCATCCCCCCAGCTACAGCATGTATCACCAGTATTATCATTCCACCTCCTGCTTGAGGCCCTTCTCTCTGCAGGTTAAGACTTTTTTTTTAGGCGAGATGAGGTGGTGGGAGAGGAGGGACTAGGGCTGGGTAGAGTTCCCTCCCCCAGCTGCAATGGTATTTCACCAGTACCCTCATACCATGTCCTTCCCCTGCAGAATACGCCTTTTGCTCCTTAAAGGAGAAGGGTCTAAATAGATTTCTCAGTGGTTCCTGAGCCAGCATCATGAGTTTTCTCTGAATGTTCCCTCATCAGCTCTGTGAGAGCCAAGTGAGGCTCCTGGAGGAAAAGCCTGCAAAGGAATAGGATCCCCTTTCCCACCAAATGCTGCCCCCAAGAGCCTCACACTCTCAAGCTAACCCACAATCAGCCTCCAGCAATCTGTCAAAGTTTCTAGCTTGATCTTTCTACCTACTTCTACTTCTATGGCGCCTAGTGGCTTCTGCTCCTGTAAGCAAATGCTCAGGTCCTGTCCTACATCCAGACAGCACCTCTCTGTGTCCAGTTTTTGAAATGGCCATTTGCTCTGTGAACTCGGTTCTCAGAGACTTTCCAGATTTTTCCTTGGAGCATGGGAGGGGCATCTTGACAGCTCTCTACATCTCTGAGCCAAAACCAGAAGTCTGCTTATTTATTTATTAAGGATCAGAAGTATGACAAAATGGTAACATTTGCTAAAACAAGGTGGTGGGTAATTAGATGATAGTTATATTCTCAAGTTCTTCTATATTTTAATAGTTCAGTAACATTTCAAATTATAAAATTTAGGTGTAGGTGGCCATGGTGGAAAACAGTACTATAATATAAATAGACTGAAATATGTTTACAGCACTTGGTTCTTGTTCAATAATTTATAGCAATCACCTGAATTTTAAAAAACAATCAGCATTTTTGGCAACGCTTCAGAAAATGTTCTGAAAAAATATAAATCTCCCCTATACACCATTAAATTTCAGGTCAATGAAGGGAAAGAAGAAACTGAAATAGAAAAATTAATGTCCTAAAAGAGAACAAATTCATTTTTAAATGTGCATGTTTATAAATCAAAGTATATGAAAATATTAGATGTTAATTGATTCACTGTTCTTCAAACTGATACCCAACCATTATTATTAATATTTATGGAAACTGAAAGTTACTAATGCATCTGCCAGCAGACCACAGGTCAGCCAGTCTGTGCCAGATCCCAGATTGCAATAGATTATGCAACACTTAGTAACCAACATCTTAAACCTTCAGATTGCCACTCCTCCTCTTACCCACTTTCCTAATTTAATATAATTGGCAATCGTCTGTAAATGAAAGAAGCAGCAGCTTGGCAAGATCTAACTCGTGGAAAGAACTTTCCCTTTTTACTTAAATAATTCACTATTTTAGATAATTGCAAATAAATTATATGCTACAAAAAAGTGAACTATTAAATAACTTCAAAACTTCGATTAATCTTAAGGACTCTATAATAAATTCAATTAAACCGATGAATATTTAACATGCCCCTGGCGAGGAGCAGTGGTTCATGCCTATAATCCCAGTACTTTGAGAAGCAGAGGCAAGAGGACTGCCTGAGCCCAAGGGTTTAAGACCAGCCTGAACAACCTGGCGAGACCTCGTCTCTACAATAAATTCTAAAAAATAATAATTAGTCAGACGTGGTGGCACACGCCTGTGGTTCCAGCTACTTGGAAGGCTGAGGCAGAAAGATCACCTGAGCCCATAAAGTCGAGGCTGCAGTGGCCATGAGAGTGCCACTGCACTCCAGCCTGGACAACAGAGTGAGAAGATGACTGAAAAAAAAAAAAATCAGAAAGGAAATAACGTTCCTGGATGCCACAGAGAGCCCCCATCAGCAAGAAGACTCTTGCCAGATGCAGACCTTCAACCTTGGACTTCTCAACCTCTGTAACTGTAAGATATAAATTACTTTTCTTTAAAAATTAAAAAAAAAACATTCCTTCTATGTCTGTAAGACCATTCTAGCCACTCTAGAAAGAGATGGGTCAACATGAGTAGCCTACCAATCCCTGCCATCAGGACAGTCACAGGGATGGGTTACAGGGCTGAGGGCAGGAAGGGCAAAGGCAGGCCACATTTGCATGCATTTTTATGAGCAAAGAGAATGACTTTTAATTATTTTATTTTACTTTTTTTTTTTTTTTTTTTAGCTGGAGTCTCACTCTGTCTCCCAGACTGGAGTGCAGTGGCCGCTCCCAGCCACCGCAGCCTCGACCTGCCGGGCTCCGGCAATCCTTCCGCCTCAGCCTTCCGAGTAGCTGGAATTACAGGTGTGCGCTACCGCGCCCAGCTGATTTTTGATTTATTGTAGAGATGAGGTCTTGCCAAATTGCCCAGGTGGGTCTTGAACTCGCGGGCTCAGGCAATTCACTCGCTTCAGCCTCCCAAGGCACGGGATTACAGGCTGAGCCACCGAGCCCAGCTGACTTTTAATTATTTGCATGCGTTAATATTTATCTGTACACTCTAACAAAAAGGGGGAAAGGGCCAGGCACATGGCTCGTGTCTTTACAGGCACTTTGGGAGGCCGAGGTAGGAAGATCGCTTGAGCCTAGGGGTTCAAGAACAACCTAGGCAACATAGATTTTTTTTTCCTCTACAAAAAAATCAAAAACTTATCTGGGCATAGTCACATATGCCTGTAGTCCCAGCTACTCAGGAGGCTGAGGCAGAAGGATCACTTGAGCCCAGGAGTTCAAGGCTGCAGTGAGCCATGATCATGTCACTTCATTCCAGCCTGGGTGACAGAGTGAGACCCTGACACACAAAAAAAGGGAAAAAAGATATAGCTTATAGTAAAGTGAACCTTCATTTGGCTTTCATTCTAATGAAGACAGACTTAAGTTTGTCTGTAATGAAACTAAAATAGGTTGAATCTACCAATGATGAATCGGTGGCTTTAATGATCATGTGTAACTCTGTGAGATGCACCCCAGGTGCAACCGCAATCAGGGTGACCATTTAGACAGCTACATAACACACTTCACCCTGCCTAAAAACCATCACTTGTCAACTGTGCTATGCTGTCACAAGGGTTGTTTACAAATCAGCTACATCTCTGCATTGCAACATGCCCAAAATTAGATTTCATATCCAGCTTGAGGGCTGGAGATTGTGTTCAACCTAAGGTTGGCAGCACCCTGGACTTGATTGTCACCTTAAAATATCTGCTAATGGAACCCATTCAAGTTCAAGTTTTAAAATAAAAGGATGAGTTAAATCGAATAAAAAAATACCAGAGGCTAAACATGAATAAGGTATATGGATTTTTCACCACCACTGACAGCAGAAGCTTACACCATAATTGCATGGATTATATGCACCAAAGAGATCAGCTGTCATGTGACATTTTAAACCAAATAACAGAGCAGTCCCTGGAAAAATATCAATAAACACAAAGAAGTGATTTCGCAACATTTGAAATGACACGAACCTGACGTGCTTCATATTCAGATGTGTTTCAACATTCATATTATGTACCACCAGAGCCTAATGCCGTGATCACTCATTTAACACAGAAGAGCTGGAACTACTTTCATAGGGCAGATTTTTTTTTTTTTTTTACAGGCAGGTTGGCGATCATTCCAGTTTCAAGATCAAGGGCGAAAAAAATTGTGCACACACTCACGAATTTGCAGCTGAGAGAAACAGTTAAAGATCAAATTGTGGAAGAAAAAAAAGATTGAATTGTGAATATAAGCCAAGCTATTAAACAGCAATTACAGAATGACAGCAATAAACCTGATTCCTTTCCTATCTGTGCCCGTGAAGGTTCCAATATTACAGTGTGACTACAGGCTTAGCAGTTATAACTTGATAATGTTGATGGTTTTAAACAGCTGTAATGTACCTTTTGCCCATAATCTGTCAACCTAGTGATTTTGGCTGTTGTCTCTACTACCAATCATATCTGGTCAGAAAGCAAAGCCCTGGGACTAAAGCTTTCAGCAGCTGGCATCACACTGCAGACGAGACACTGTCCAAGCATGTCCAGCCTTGCTAAGAACGTGTTCACATTTTAATACTTCATCAATTCCAGTCATATTTCAGTATAATCATAACTAAAATGTACCACTAATAAATATTTTAAATACAATTTTATTTTTCCATGATATGCAAAAACAGTTTCCTTTGGCTTTCCCCTGTCCCCCATTGTGCCAATACAAGCCACTGCATCAGCTATCTCAGATCATGACCATGGCCTCTGCTTTACAGCCAGGAAAAGTATAACCCTGAGAGCTTCAGCATGGCCACCAGTGGCGCAGCTGATTCACAGCATAGCCACAAATGGAAGTGGAACTGACTTTACAGCCTTTACTGGTGACCAGTGAGTTGCGGGACCTCCTTAGAAGAAAAGTTCATTGTAAGAGGACATAATCACCAAGGTCTCCCCAAACCGCCTGGGAACTAAGCACGGCCCCAGGGCTTTTTAGGAGAGCAAGGTTTGCACGGTTCCTCCAGCTCAGAGTCTCCATCTGGGACCACCTGCCTCTAGAAACCCAGGGCAGGATGTGGTTTGACAACTTCTCAGCTTACAATCTCAGGCAGACCCACTTTGTTTTTCACTCAGAGTCCCAGACACATGATATCATCTCTTTGTTGGCCTCCGTGAGAAAAATCTGGTGGTCCCAGAGGAAGTAGGACAATAATGGAACACTCATTCCTTCGTGACAAGCAAAATAGGCAGCTAGGAGAGAAAACAGGCTGACTTCATGCATCTCATTCCACATGTTCTTAAGCGTATGTGTGACTTTTGTGCTAGTGCATGTTGTGACTACACATTAAAGAGAGATTCACATCTTCACTATCACCTTCTTCCTTCTCCCCTCAAGAATTTCTTCCTCAGTGGGACAAAGATGAGGGTATGGAATTTACCCCTTCGCCTGGGGGTTGGGGGCTGTGAATACACTATTTCAAATCCCCTGATGAGTTAAGAAACTAAAGTAAAACAAAATGTCTTCTGGGCAGCCCTAGAGGAGTACTGCTCACATGATCCTTCAAGAAATAATTGGCGGCGGGGTGCAGTGGCTTACCCCTGTATTCCCAGCACTTTGGGAGGCCAAAGTGGGAGGATTTCTTGAGCTTAGGAGTTGGAGACAAGCCTAGGCAACACAGAGAGACCTGTCTCTACAAAAATCAAATGATAAGTCTGGCATGGTTGTGCGTGCCTGTAGTCCCAGCTATTCAGGAGACTGAGGTGTAAAGATCGCCATAGCCCAGGAGGTCAAGGCTGCGATGAGCTGTAAGTGTGCCACTGCACTCCAGCTTGAGCAGCTTTGATGAAAGAAAGAGGAAAGGGGGAGATGGAGGGAGGGAGAGACAGAGGGAGGGAGGGAGGGAGGGAGGAAGGAAACTTACACCCTCAGGATCTGCCTCAACTTTCTTTCTAGCCAAGGCCATGCTCTTCCAGAGGAGCCCCCAGCTAGTCACTAACCCTAAGGGGGGTGGGGAGTTAGTGCTAGAACCTGGCCATTTCTGCCCGTTTTTTTTCCAGCCTTATTGAGGTGTGACTAACAAATGAAAATTGTATTTATGTAAGATATACAGCATGGTAATTTGATACACATATACGCTGTCAAATGATTACCATAATCAAGCTAATTAACACACTCATCACCTCACATAGTTACTTTTTATGGTAAGAAAACATACAATTTACTCTCTTAGCAAATTTCAACTATCCAGTTCATTATTATTAACTCTAGTCACCACGCCGTGTCGCCGTGCAGTAGGTCTCCAGAACTGATCTTGTAACTGCAAGTTGGTGCCCTTTGACCAGCACCTCCCCTTTTCTTCTATGGAGCAATCTCCCTCAGGTGGTCCTTGTGAGGCAGGCTGGGACAGATGGCATCACCACCTGAGGCTCTCCTTGCCCATGTCCCGGCCCTTTCATCCTTCAAGGGTGTTATCCCCCGGCCCCTAAACAAACCTCCTATGTACTCCTAACTCCATCTCAGCATCTGAATCCCAGGGTACCCAACAGATAAACACCCCTGGAGTATTTTTCCAGGATCCTGGAGAGGCTTAATACTAATATTAATAGCTAGTAGTTGTTGACTGGTTCATATGTACCAAACACTATTCTAAGTTGCTCTACATGCACAATCTCACATCACGGGGCTCCAGGTAAGAAAAGCAGCCACCTCAACATCGGGCAGGAATTGCCAGAGGTGGTTCTGCAGTAGGCCCGTGCCCAGATCCCTGCCAATGGCTGAGCAGCCTGTGCAAATTCCAGTCTCAAGCCTGGACCCGACTTCCACACTCCAGACCCACATCCGTAACATGCTTCTTCAGTGTCCCCCCTTCCTCCTCCCTCTCTTGCTGCACACCGAGTCTTATCAGCAAATCCTGTTGGCTCTACTTTCAGAAATATCCAGAATCTGGCCATTCCCACCATCACCCTTCCCACTCCTGGTTTCCCCTGGATTCCTGCAAAGGGCCTCCAAGCTCACTCCCTGCTTCCACCCTGGCCCCTTGCAGTCTGTTCTCAAGACAGAAACCAGAGGGAATGTGTTAAAGCATCTCTGGTCACATCCCTCCTCTGCCACAGCTCCTCCAATTACTTCCCTTCTCACTCAGAGTCCTAAGTCCTGACAGTGGCCCTCCCTGACCTGGAGCCCCATGACCTCTAACCCTTTCTCTTGCTGCTCTCCCAACTGGTGGCACACTGGTTTCTTTGTTGTTCCTTCACTACACCAGGGACTTTCCCTCTTCAGGACCTTTGCACATGCTGTTCCCTCCGCCTGAAAGAACCTTTCTCTAGATCCCCACAAAGCTGTCTTCCTTACTTCCCCAAATTTTGACTTAAATGATCTTTTTCATGAGGCCTTTCCTGGCCTCCCTATCATAAATCGCAATCCTGCCCCCAACATTCTTATCCCTCTTCCCCTGCGTTCCCACCCACTTCAAATATGTTTGCCCCAGGACACCAGGCCCAGGGTAGGGCTCTACACCGGCCCTGTCTTCAACATAATCTCTGAGGCCTGTATCTCCTCTTGCCCCTCTCTCCACTTCTCTCCTCCCCCATTCTTCTTTTCTCCTCCCAACTCCACTTCCGTCATTGGCCCCACCAGTCTCCAGGCCAATCACAGACCAGGCCAAATGGTATGTCTCCTTGGACCTGCTCAGAGCATGGGGTGGGGCTTCCCTAAATCCCAGCATCAACATGAGAGAATCTGACTTCCTGAGAGATGACTGCAACACGCATGACCCATGACAGCCTGGAGAACTAAGGTATGGGAAAGTGGTATGGTTTTGGTGTTGTTTTTTTTTTTTTTTTAATTTAATGAAAAACAATAAGGACAAGAGTTAGCAATCCTAAAAAATACTAATGCTGGGGCTCACAACCAGAGATACAGATGGATCTGGGATGCAACTTGGGCCTTGGGATTTTTTTAAAAACTCTTTGGGTGATATTCATGTGCAGCTAAAATGGAGCCTTTTTTACAATGTTTATTTTGAAATAGTTATATACTCACAGGAACTTACAAAAACAGTGTATAGAATCCCATGAACTCTTCACTCAGCTTCCCCCAGTGATAATATATGACCATAGTACAATATCAAAAAGAAATTAATTGTTGGTACAATATTGTTAACTACAATACAGTTCCTTATTCGGTTTTCATCAGTCTTTCCACACACTGATTGTGTGTGTGTGTGTGTGTGTGTGTGTGTGTGTGTGTGTGTAAAACTCTATGCAATTTGATCCAACGTTTAGATTTGTGCAATCACTATTACAATCAAGATATAGAACTATTCCATCTCCAAAAGGAGCTCCCTCATGCTACCTACCCCTTTATTGTGATACCAGTCCTCCCCCCATCCTGCTACTGTCCCTTGGCAACCAGTAATCTGTTATCCAAGTCTATAGTTTTGTCATTTTGAGAATGTTATATAAATGAAATCATACAGCATGTATCATTTTAGGCAGTCTTTATTTACAAAGCATGATGCCCTTGAGATCCACCCAAGTTGTTGCCCACATACACAGTTTATTCTGTTTTATTGCTGAGTAGTATTCCACGGTGTGAATGGACCAGAGTGTGTTTAACCATTTACCCACTGAAAGACATTCAGGATGTTTCCAATTTGCAGCTATTACAAATAAAGCTGCAGTGAACATTTGTGTATACAGGTTTTTAGATGAACATAAGTTTTCATTTCTCTAGAATGAGTATCCAAAAGTCCAACTGCTAGGTCATATGGGAAGCACATTATTTTATAAAAAACTGCCCAACTATATTCCAGTGACTGAGCCATTTTACATTCCCGCCAACAATATATGAGACAACTAGTTCCTCCACACCAGCATATGGTGTTATCACTATTTTTTATTTTAGCCATTCTAATGCCCGTTCTAAAAGATACATAGTAATTTCTCATTGTGGTTTTAATTTGCATTTCTCTAATGGCTAATGATGTTGAACATCTTTTCATGTACTAATTTTACTTCTGCATATCCTCTTCAACAAAATGAGTAGTTTACTCATTTTTATTGGATTTTTGGGTGGTCTTACTGTTGCATTTTGAGAGTTCCTTATACAATCTAAATACAAGTCCTTTGTCGAACATGTGATGTGCAAATATTTCCTCTGTAACCTGTCTTTCATCCTTTTCACAGGGATTTTCACAAAGTATAAGTTTTAAATTTTGATGAAGTCTAACTCATCAATTTTTTCATTAATGGATCATGCTTTTGGTGTGATAGCTAAAAATGCTTCATCTAAACCAGGTGTGGTGGCTCACTCCTATAATCCTAGCACTTTGAGAGGTAGAGGCGAGAGGATTGCCTGAGCCCATGGGTTCGAGACCAGCCTGGGTAACTTGGTGAGGCCTTGTCTCTACAATAAATAAAAAAATTAACTGGGCATGGTGGCCCATTCCTGTGGTTCCAGATATTTGGAAGGCTGAGGCAGAAGGATCGCCAGAACCCAGCAGGTCAAGGCTGCAGTGACCGAGAGCATGCCACTGCACTCCAGCCTGGACAACAGGTGAGACTCCAACACGCACACAGAAAAAAGAATGCTTCATCTAGGTCTAGATCCTGAAAACATTCACCTGTGTTTAATTCTAAAACTTTTATAGTTTTATGTTTTTACATTTAAATCCATGATCCATTTGGAGTTAATTTTTTTATTAGGTACAAGGTTTACGTCAAGGTTCGTTTTTTTGTTTATGGATGTCCAATTATTCTAGCACCATTTGTTTAAAAGGCTGTCTTTCTTCTGTTCAATTGCTTTTGCCCTTTTATCAAAAGATCAGTTGGGCATATTTGTGTAGGTCTGTTTCTGTTCTCCAGTCTGTTCCATTCACCATTTTGGTCAAGCATGGACCACATATACAAAGATGACTCCATTAAAATTATAATACTGTATTTTTACTTACCTTTTCTATGTTCAGCTATGTTTAGATACACAAATACTTACCACTGTGTTGCAGTTGCCTACAATATTCAGTACAGTAACAAGCTGTACAAGTTTGTAGCCTAGAAACAATAGGCTGTATCATATAGCCTAGGTGTGTAGTAGGCTAGACCACCTAGGTTTGTGTAAGTACACTCGAGGATGTCCATACAACAACAAAATTACCTAACAACGCATTTCTCAGATCATATCCCTGAAGTTAACCAATGCATGACTTTATTTCGATTCTTTTTTTTTTTTTTTTTTTGAGTCGGAGTCTCACTCTGTCGCCCAGACTGGAGTGCAGTGGCCGCTCCCGGCCACCGCAGCCTCAACCTGCTGGGCTCCGGCGATCCTTCCGCCTCAGCCTTCCGAGTAGCCGGAATTACAGGCATGCGCTACCACGCCCGGCTGATTTTTGGATTTATTGTAGAGATGAGGTCTCGCTGCCCAGGCGGGTCTCGAACCCGCGGGCTCAGGCAATCCGCTCACCTCAGCCTCCCAAAGGCACGGGATTACAGGCTGAGCCACCGAGCCCGGCTTATTTCGATTCTTTTAGGAGATACTGTAAATGGTATTGTGTTTTTAATTTCAGTTTCCATATGTTCATTGCTAGTATCTAGAAATATTAATTTTTGTGTGTTGATCTGGTATCCGTGACCTTACTGAACTCACTAGTTTTAGAAGTTATTTTGTCAATTCTTGGCATGCTCTACATAGACAATCATGCCATCTGCAAATAGATTCAGTTTTATTTTTCCTTTCCAATTTATATGCCTTCTATTTCTTTTTCTTGACTAGTTGTGCTAGCTAGGACTTCCAGTATTATGGTGAATGAGACTGGTGAGCAGAGACATCCTTGCCTTATTCCGATCTTCAGAGGGAAAACATACAGACTTTTATCATTTAGTATAGTGTTAACTGTAGGACTTTTGTAGATGCTTTTTATCAAGCTGGGGGAAGTTCACCTCTATTCCTAGTTTGCTAAGAGTTTTTATCATGCATGGGTGTTGAATTTTGTCAATTTTTTTTAATATCAATTGATCTGATTAAGTGATTTGATTTTTTTTTTCTTCCATAGCTTGTTGATAAAGTGGATTACACTGACTGATTTTTCAAACACTGAAGAGGCCTCACCTGGAATAAACTCCATTTGGTCATGGTATATAATTCTTTGTATAAATTGCACAATTGTTTTGCTAATACCTCGTTAAGGATTTACTGTGTCTATGCGCTTGAGGGATACTGGCCTATGGCTTTCTTTTTTGTACCACCTATTTGTTTTGATACCAAGGTAATATTGGCCTCATAAAATGATGTGGGAGGCATTTCCTTCTCTAGTATTTCCTGGAAAAGATTATGCAGACTTGGTGTTAATTGTTCTTTAAATGTTTAGTAGATATCACCAGGGAAAACCTCTGGGCCTGGAGATTGCTTTTTTGGAAGCTTTTTAATTATGAATTTAATTTATTTAATAGTTACTTATAGCATTATTGAGATTATTTCATCTTGGATAACTTTTGGTAGTTTGTATGATTTTCAAGAAATTGGTCCATTTCATTTAAGTTGTCAAATGTATGTGCATAGAATTGTTTGCAGTATTCTCTTATTGTCCTTTTAATTGCTGCAGGATCTGTAGTGATATCTCTGCTTTGTTCCTAATATGGTAATTTGTGTCTTCTTCATTTTTGCCCGTCTTCTTAGAGGTTTATCCTTTTACTGATCTCTGTAAAGAACCAGCTTTTTCCATTGATTTTCTCTTTTGTTTTTCTGTCTTCAGCTTCAGTGATTACTACTCTTATTTCCTTCTTCTGCTTGCTTTGGGTTTATTTTGCCTTTCATTTTCTAATTTCTTGAGGTGGGACCTCAGAGTATTGATTTGAGAACTTTCCTCCATCCTAACATAAACATTGAGTCCTATAAATTTTTCTCTCAGCACTGCTTTAGCTGTCTCACAAATTTTAATATATTTTATATTCTTTTTCGCTTAGTTCTATGTATTTTTAAATTTTTATTTGAGACTTCCTCTTTCACCCACAGATTATTTAGAAGTATGCTATTTATTTTCAAGCTTTTGGAGATTTTCCTATTATCCTTCTGTTATTGATTTCTTGTTTGACTACATTATGGTCAAAGAACATAATTTGTATGATTTTAATTCCTTTAAATATATTGAGGTTAGTATTATGACCTAGGATATGGTTTAACTTGGTGTCTCATGGATAACTGAAAACAATGTGTTTTATGCTGTTTCTGGATAGAATGGTCTATGAACATTAATTAGGACCTCTTGGTTGATGATGCTATTCAGTCCTTCTATATCCTAGCTGATTTTCTGTTCAGTAGTTCTGTCAAGTACTGAGAGAGGAATGCTAAAGTTACCAATTACAATTGTATATGCATGTATTTTCCAGTTCTGTCAGTTCTAGCTTTATATATTATGCAGCTCTGTTGTTTGGTGCATACATACTTAGGATTGCTATGTCTTCTTGGTAGAATGACACATTTATCATTGTGTAATGTCCTTCTTTGTCTCTGGTAATTTTTTTGCTCTTTAGTCTACCTTATTTGATATTATATACAGCACTCCTGAATTTTTTAAATTAATATTTTCATAGCATATCTTCTCCACCCTTTACTTTCCCTCCCTCCCTCCCTCCCTTCCCTCCTTCCTAAGAGACAAAGTCTCACTATGTTGCCCAGGCTAGTCATGAACTCTTGGGCTCAAGCAATCCTCCTGCCTCAGCCTCCCAAAGTGATAGGATTACAGATTTGAACCATCATGTTCAGCCTTTCTACCCTTTACTTTCAATGTATATATATCAGTATATTTGAAATGAGTTTCTTATAAGTCACATATACTTGAGTCATATTTTTAAATCTATTGTGTTATCTTTGTTTTTAAATTGGTATATTTAGAACATTTACATTTAAAGTAATTATTGCCAGGTTAGGGCTTAAGCCTGCCATTGAATTACTCATTTTCGGTTTTTTATTCTTCTGTTTTCTTTTCCTTATCTTCCTTTGTGATACTTGTACATTTTAAATTTTTTTATTTTGATTTCTCTATAGTCACCTTTACTATCTCTCTTTGTGTGGTTTTATTCTTAGTGGTTTTTAGTTTTTCCAGTTATTACAGTATACATATGGAACTTATCACAGACAACTGGTATCAACATGTTCCTATTTCAGTGAAGTGTAGAAACCTTACTTTCATTTAGATTTCTTTATGTTCTCTCTACTTCTTAAACATAGTTTTCTTATAAATTACCTCTACATTTATTGAACACCACACCAGATGATATAATTTTTGCTTCAACCATCAAATGTTTTTAAAACTAATTATCATACCCTATACATCGCCTGTTATACATACCTCCTATTTTTACCCACTTGCTGTGTTTTTTTCCTTTCTGAAGTCCCAAGCAACCTTTTGTTATCATGTTTAGAGAACTTTCTTTAGCCATTTTTTAAGGCTAGGTCTGCTATTGATAAATTATCTTAGTTTTCCTCCATCTGAGAATGTTTTTTATTTTCTTCTTGTTCCTGAAGGATGTTTTCATCAGACATAGAATTCAGAGTTAACTATTCTTTTCTTTCAGGCTTTGAAAATGTTGTACACTTTCTTCTGGATTCCATGATTTCATCTGAGAAATTCACTGTCATTCATATCATTCGTCCCTATAGGTAATATGTCATTCCTCTCTTGCTGCTTTTACTTTGCCTTTAGCTTTTAGAAGTTTGATCATGACATATCTTGGCATAGATTTATTTAGGTTTATCCTGCTTAGGTTTTGTTCAGTTTCTTGATTCTGAAGATTTATGCCTTTTGCCAACTTGGAGGAATTTTCAGTCATTATTTCCTTAAATATTACTTATTCACATAATCTTCTCTTCTTCTGGTATTCTGATGACACAAATGTTATATCTTATGTTACTGTCCCTTAGGTGTCTGAGGCTCTGTTCATTTTTTTCAGACTATTTTCTATCTGTTGTTCAGATTGGGCAAATTTTAGTGATCAATTTTCAAGTTCACTGATTCTTTCCTCTGTCATCTATAATCTAATATTGAACTCATCCAATGAGCTTTTTAATTTGGTTATTTTAGTTTTCAGTTTGATAATTTCCATTTTTTATATCTTCTGTTTATTTTCTGAAATTTTCTAATTTTTTATTTGTTTTAAGAGTATTTGAAATTGCTTGTTAGCCTGGACATAGTGGCCCATGCCTGTAATTCCAGCACTTTCAGAGGCCAAGGCAAGAGGATTGCTTGAGGCCAGGGGTTTGAGACCAGCCTGGTCAATAAGGCAAGACACTGCCCTTACCAAAAAAAAAAAAAAAAAAAGAAAAGAAAAGAAAGAAAAAGAAATAACTGGGTGGGGTGGAGCATGCCTGTACTCCCAACTACTTGGGAGTCTGAGGCACAAAGATCACTTGAGTTCAAGGGGTTGAGGCTGCAGTGAACTTACTGTACCACTGCAATCCAGCCTGGGTGATGGAGTGAGATGCCCACCTCTTTTTTTAAAAAAAAGAAAAAAGAAAAAAGCATTTTTATTTGTTTGTTTTATTTTTTTGAGTTGGAGTTTCTGATTTTTTTGTAGAAACAAAGTCTCGCTATGTTGCCCAGGCTGGTCTGGAATGCCTGGCCTCAAGCGATTCTTCCACTTCAACCTCTCAAAGTGTTGAGATTACAGGGGTGAGCCACTGCGTACAGCAAAAAAACAAGCATTTTTATGGTGGCTGCTTTAAAATCTTTGTCAGATCATTCCGAAGTCTTCTCAGTGTTGGTATCTGCTGATTGACTTTTCTCATTCAAGTTGTGATTTTCCTGGTTCTTGGTATGACAAGGGATTTTTTTTTTATTGTATCCTGGTAATTTGGGCTATTATGTTCAAGACTCTGGATCCTATTTAAATTTTAGCAGGCATTCACTCTATTTAGGTTAAGCATGCAGTTCCTGGGCTAGTTTTGTGGGCTGCAGTTTTTGTTTTATTTTTTTGCTTTTTGAGTTGGAGTCTCACTCTGTCGCCCAGGCTGGAGTGCAGTGGCATGCTCACAGCCATTGCAGGCTCGACCTGCTGGGCTCAGGCAATCCTTCCACCTCAGCTTTCCAAGTAGTTGGAACTACAGGTGCTGCCACCATGCCCAGCTAATATTTTTTTAATTTATTGTAAAGACAAGGTCTCACCAAGCTGCCCAGGCTGGTCTCGAACACCTGGACTCAGGCAATCCTCTCACCTCGGCCTCCCAAAGTGCTGGGATTACAGGCTTGAGAGCTGCAGGTTTGTTTTTTTTTTTTTTTTTGAGTTGGAGTCTTACTCTGTCACCCAGACTGGAGTGCAGTGGCCACTCCCGGCCACCGTATCCTCGACCCGCTGGGCTCCGGCAATCCTTCCACCTCAGCCTTCCGAGTAGCTGGAATTACAGGCATGCTCTACCATGCCTGGCTGATTTTTTTGATTTATTGTAGAGATGAGGTATCACCAAGTTGCCCAGGTGGGTCTCGAACCCACGGGCTCAGGCAATCCACTCACCTCAGCCTCCCAAAGGTGCGGGATTACAGGCTGAGCCACCGAGCCTGGCTGAGAGCTGCAGTTTTAATGACAGTAGTTTCCAGAGTCCTTGTAGTGCTATTCTGGTTGCTTTATTTGTGTTACTTAGAGGTAATTCTGAAAACCTGGGTGATATTCCATGTAAGTTTCTATTGCTAAACTTTTTGGCATGTTAATTCTAGTTAGAGTCACATATAGGTGGGTCAGGAGTTTGCCTGAAAATTTCTATGAAGGAAGGGAAGACCCCTTTAATGAATCCCTTTCTCCAGCTCTCTCCTCTCCAAGGTCTTTTAAGTTCTCTAGTGGGAAGGGCGAGGGAGAGACACTTACCACTGCTGAGTAGAGGGAAGAAGAGTAAAAGTCCAGACTCCTCACTCAGTCTCCACTGACAACTTGCCAGCAGGGAAGGAGAGTACCATCCCAGGCCATTTGCTATCTGTATTTTAAGCCATCCACTTAATGGCTTCAAACAACACCCATTTAATATCTCATAGTTCTATAGGTCAAAAGTCCTGGTAAAGAAGACACAAACAAATGGAAAAATATTCCATGCTCATGGATTGGAAGAATCAATATTGTTATTTTGTCCATCCTATCCAAGGCAATCTACAGATTCAACACAATAACCATTAAATTATCAACATCATTCTTCTCAAACCTGGAAACAACAATACAGAAAATCATATGGAAACAATCCTCAACAAAAGAAACAAAGTGGAAGGTATCACACTTCCAGACTTTAAACTTTACTATAAGGCTACAATAATCAAAACAGCCTGGTATTGGTACAAAAATAGGCATATGGACCAATAGAATAGGATAGAGATTCCAGAAGCAAAACCTCAATTTCTCAACCAACTCGTCTTCAACAAAGCCTCCACCAACAACCACTGGGGAGAGGAGAACCTATTCAGTAAATGGTGCTGGGAAAACTGGTTGACCACATGCAGAAGGTCGAAACAGGACCCCTACCTATCACAATATACAAAAATCAACTCTAAATGAATCAAAGACCTACACCTCAAACTATAAGAATCAGAAAATGCAGGAGACACTCTTATGGGAATCGTAATAGGTAACCAATTCCTGATCAAAACCCCAGGTGTCTATGCCATAAGAGATAAGATATATAAGCGAGACCTCATTAAACTGAAAAGCTTCTGCAAGGCAAAGAAACCATCAAGATAGCAGGCAGACAACCCACAGAATGGGAAAAAATATTTGCCAGCTGTGTATCTGACAAACACCTAACATCCAGGATCTACAAGGAATTAAAATGTGCTGAAAGGAAAAAACAAACAGCCTAATTTAAAAATGGGCAAAAGACATGAATAGACACTTCTCAATAGAAGACATACGGGCAGCCAACAGACACATGAAAAAGTGCTCAGCTTTACTAATCATCAGAGAAATGCAAATCAAAACCACATTGAGATACCACTCAACCCCAGTAAGAATGGTCATCATTAATAAAACAAAAAACAACCAATGCTGGTGAGGATGCAGAGAAAAGGGAACGCTTATACACTGCTGGTGGGAATGCAAACTAGTTTAACCTCTATGGAAAACAGTGTGGCAATTTCTTAAAAGAACTAGAAATTGACCTTCCATATAACTCAGCAATCCCCCTGCTGGGAATACACCCAGAGGAACTCAAATCATTCCACAAAAAAGATACCTGCACAAGTATGCTTGTTGCAGCACTATTCACAATAGCAAAAACATGGAACCGACCATGATGCCTATCAAAACTGGACTGGAGCCAGGCGCGGTGGCTCATGCCTGTAATCCCAGCACTTTGGAAGGCAGAGTCGAGAGGATTACCTGAGCCCAGGGGTTTGAGACCAGTCTGGGCAACTTGGCGAGACCTCATCTCTACAATAAATCAAAAAAATAGCTGGGCATGGCGGCATACACCTATAGTTCCAGCTACTTGGAAGGCTGAGGTGGAAGAATCACCTAAGCCCAGCAGATCGAGGCTGCAGTGGCTATGAGTGTGCCACTGCACTCTAACCTGGTGACAGAGTGAGACTCTGACTCAAAAAAAAAAAAAAAAAGAAACTGCTTGAAACACTATGGAATATCATGTAGCCATAACGACAGACAAACTTATGAAATTCTCAGCAACTTGAATGAATTTAGAGTCTATAATACTCAGTGATCTATCACAGAAACAAAGAACTGAGTACCACGTGTTCTCACTCATAAGCAGACCCTGAACACCCATCATAATACTACAAGAAAGGGATTGGCAGTAGTTGGAAACTGCCGAGGGTGGGGGGACACATAATATCAATAAGGGTACCTGATCTCAAACCAGGCGAAGTGGAGACCAAAGGGAGGCCCAAACTTTACCTGTACAATGACCACTTGTATACCTAATCCTGAATTGCACCCCACATCTTTTTTTTTTTTAAGAGACAGGGTCTTGCTATGTTGGCCAGGCTTGTCTCGAACTCCTGGCCTCAAGCAGTCTTCCTGCCTCAGCCTCCCAAAGTACTGGAATGACATGTGCCTGGCACCCCACATCTTTAAAATTAAAAAAAATTTAAAATCCTGGTATGCTCAACTGGGTCTCATAGGCCAATATCAAGATGTCAACAGGCTAGACTTATCTAGAGATTTGGGAGAATAAACTCACTCACATTGTTGGTAGAACCCAATACCTTGTGGACATTGGTCTGAGGTCTCCATTTCTTTCCTGGGTGCCAGCCAAGGTCTATTCTCTGTTCCTACAGGCCGCACATATTTCTTCTCACATGACCCCTCCATCTTGAAAGCAGCAAGTCCTTCTCAATCTCTGAGTCTCTGACTTCATTTTCTGCCACTAGACAGAAAGTTCTCTGCTCTTAAGGATTCATGTTGTAAGTTAGACCTATCTGAATCACCTCCCTTTTTTTTTGAGTCAGAGTCTCACTCTGTCACCCAGCCTCACGTGCCACTGCAGCCTCGACCTGCTAGTCAGGTGATCCTTCTGCCTCAGCCTTCCAAATAGCTGGAACTATAGGTGCGTGCCGCCACGCCCAGCTATTTTTTTATTTATTGTAGAGACTAGGTCTCACCATGTTGTCCAGGCTAGTCTCGAATCCCAGTTTCAGGTAATCCTCTCGCCTCCGCCTCCCAAAGTGCTGGGATTACAGGTGTGAGCCATTGTGCCCGGCCACCTCCCTTGTTTTTAAGGTCAATTGTGCCATATAATATAACACAATCAGTGAAGTGATAACTCATCACATTCACAGGCTGTGGGGAGTTGGGAGTAAAATCTTAAGGAACTTCTAGAAATTCTGCCTACCCTACACACACCAGGTAAAGAGTAAGATGGAGTTAATTATTTAGTCCAAAGCTTCTGCAATTAGAATGTATTAATTGAGCAATATTTACATACTACTATGTTCTTTGTGTATTTGTAGTAAACATTGTTTTACAATTTCCAGTATGATTATGTTTCTTTATATATCCATTTATATAGCTACTTTATTCATAAAGCTACTTTAGAAATAAGATTATATTTTCAAATCCAGTTCACAGGCAACCAATCCACATTCTTGAGAAAATATATTCAGTTTTAAAAGACGATGCTGCCCTATCAGCACTATTGTACAAAATGAATTACCCAAACTTTATCAAGTAGCAGAAACGCCTGAACTTTTAAAAATACTGTATTCTAGGCTGGGCGTGGTGGCCCATGCCTGTAATCCCAGCACTTTGGGAGGCAGAGGTGAGAGGATTATCTGAGCTCAAGTTTTGAGATCAGCCTGGGCAACTTGGCAAGACCTTGTCTCTACAATAACTCAAAAAATTAGCAGGAGTTTGTAATTCCAGCTACTTGGAAGGCTGAGGTGGAAGGATCACCTGAGCCCAGCAGGTTGAGGCTGCGGTAGCCGTGATTGTGCCACTGTGTTCCAGTCTGGGTAACAGAGTGAGACTCCAACTCAGAAAAAAAAATGTACTCTAAAGTTTCCATTGCTACTCTTGCTCCCACCCCAAAATTCTGATGATCCAGTGCACATGGAGCAGGCCCAGGTTGAAGATCCAGGTTGAAAGGTATGGAGTCCCGTGTGGAAGCACCACACTTTACAAGTTTAAAAAACCAGTAATGATCACAACAGTATCCTAGGTGGTTTAGATTTTGATCTTCTAGAAAGCTGAGAGTTAAAACACATGATCTCAAAGTCCCTTTCTAAGCTAAGATTCGATAATCTTGTCATTAAGAAAATAAGATTCCATTATGCATAATCACCACGATCAACTCAGTCAGGGGACTAAAACTCACTGAGGTCACAGCTCTCCCTGAGTCACAAGATCACCCCCGCCCCCTATCTGAGCTGCAACACTCACAAAGCCTGAGGAATCCATCAGATGATGTGGGTTCTTTAACACACTTGTACTTAATCACTGCAGACCCTACTTAAAGTAACATTTCTCACGACAGTAGCTAGCAGGCTCCAGTTGTTAGTTTTAATTTTTTTTTTTTTTTCTGAAAGAGAACTACATGTTTAAAGTTTAAAGGATAATTTGAGCTGCAATTGGTTGCTTTTGAGGGCCCCGTGAATGGGGGACAATTGGATAGCCACACATCTGGATTTTTTACTACTGATAGAAGACAGTCAAGCTCCTTTTAGAAAGCATATCCTGAGCACTGCAAAATGATGTGTTTGATGACAGAGTAATAAAAATGAAATATTTTCCCTAAATTGTCTTAACTTCAGAATTGGTAGGAAAAACAGCACAAGCCCATAAATCCGACAAGCCCATAAAGTTGAAAGAGTTGATTTTTGAAGAGAATTCTTTAAAATTCATAAGGTAAGTTAAATACCACAATTCCACCTGATTAGACACAAGAGAAAGGTACAATGTAGCAGGCGATAATGGTGAGGAGCCTAATCTCATCAGGATGATTCAGACACAGAGATAATGCTGCCTACTTGGGTTCAGGTTCCAGATCCAGTCTGCCTGGATTCCAATGCTTTCTCTCTTGGCTCCTCACTAAAGAAAGGCAAGCTCAAAAGGCCATGTGACCTAGTTGGGTACATTTATGTGTGATGACAAATCCCAGTCTGAGAGCTAGCAAAGCACAGGTACCTTCTTTAGCTTGGGAGACTGTGGCTAAGTCTTTTAACCTTGATATGCCTCAGTTACCTCTTCTGAAAATGGACATGATAAAAAACAGGGTGGTATAAAGATTTAATTAGATAAAATATGTAAAGGGCTTGGTCTCCTTTCCGCCTAGCATACAGTAAGTCCTCAATAAATATTGGTCACTGTATACAGACAGACCCGGCAGATAAACACAAAATGTCAGGCAGCCAGTAAGCCCTGAATAGAACATAATCATTATTACTCCACAAAATAACACAGCAATCAGGGCCCAAAAGTTAACTATAGGATCATTTAGCACATTCCAACCGTTGTCTGATGAATCTAGTCAGAATCTTGTCAGGTGGCATTTTAATCAGGAACATCTTTGCAGAATATCTTTGTAGAACAATGTCTAAAGCACAGAATTCCCCTCAAGGCAGGCCATAGGAGCCAAAACTATAGTCCTGTATGAGAAACTACATTTGTGACAATATTCCATTCAACATGTGTCATTTGTACTTAAGTTCTCTGGTTTCTAGCACACAGTAGACACCCAGTAAATGTTGACTAGATGGGTATACCAGACACATACACACCCAAGCACATCATGACTATATGCTGTGAGCAAGAAGAGGCTCTGCTCATTATAAAACACCTGGAAAAATTCCTGCTACCTTTTCAAGAGAGACAAGTATCTTAAAAACAATCATTTGTATAATTCACAAAATTAATGGCCCTTGAGCTAAAAGTTTAAGGAAAAGTAAAATTTGATGAAAGAGATCCACATCGGGGTCTTTGAATATAAAATAGCAACCTGGAAATCTGTACCTTATGCCACTCATTGAAGTAGATTTGTGATTCTTTCATAAATCAAGAACAGCAAAGTAGCTGTGAGCTTGGTCTCGGAGTGGTACAAGTATGCAAAATACTAGCCTTTCGCTTCATGGATCAAAAAAAAAAAAAAAACCCACATTCACCAACTACTTTACACAAATACCAAAAAAGGCTCTGAATGTGCCAAAGAGAGATCTAAACCAACTGGCCAAGGAAAGTTGAGGCCACGAGAAAGCAAGCTGCAAATGTCCACTTAGCATACAAAGGACCTGCAAGCTACAAGTCAACACACTCCAACCTCCAACAATGGGGCAGGCAGTGTATTAAAATGCACTTTTACCCAACACATAGGAAAACAGGCAGGGAAAACAGCTCACTTCCTCACAGACAGAGTCAGATAAATTTAAAAATCAACAAGCATATTCTTTTAACCCCTACCATAGCTTCCTGCTTTCAACATGTCTATTTGTGAGCTACAAAATGTCAAGGGCTTACTAGAGTAGACAGACACATACATACCAGCCCAAGCTATGGTTTCAAGTCTTTTTCTTTGTAAAATTCTTTTGACTGGGCATTTAAAAACGTGTATCTGTGGATCCAGGTCAGAAGAGCCCAGAAAAAGCTGTTCATAAATCCTTTGCTTGACTAAAGAACACTGCTGTCTGGGTCCCAGGGTATGGTTTTAAAAGGAAGATACTGGTAATTAAATCCAGCATGGGAAAATGAACTCCTATGGAAGTGGTCACACCTATGGAAGTGGTCACACGTGCCTGTATAGGTGTTTGTCTTTCTGGTTTATGTGGCAGTTTGAGGTCCCAGAGGAGCAGCCATATTTTTCTAAATAAATGATTTTGAGAATTCATCCTAGTACTTCCCATTATTGTGCCCCACATTATAGTCTGTCATAGTCTGTTTTTAAAACCTGGAAATTAGGCCAAAAAAAGATGATCATGTGACCTCTTAATACCATGAGAATGCATTTCTAATAAGCCCCCCAGGAGGGTCATCTGACTCTGAAAATGTAACTTGATTTAACTCACACTATTAGGACATTTTGCAATCCTATAAAAGTCAAAGGATAACATGTAGAAAAATGGTAATGCTGTTTTCTTTTTTTCTTTTCTGGTAGAGATTTTATTGTCCTCTAAGACATAAACCAGTTTTGAATCTAACTTGGCAATCTTATTTGAACATTCCTTTTCCACTGAGCTTTTTTTTTTTTTTTAAATCAGTTCCTCATATCCTCACTGAATTCTGCTAGTTTCCTCATTAAATAAGTACAACAAAACTTTGACACATGCTCTTTATTTGTAATGTTTTTAACAATACAAGAATTAGTCTTTGATAGTTCCTGGGCCCAATAATCAAATCATTCCTGGGAGGCTGAATTCTGAGCTTAAGCATGCATCACCAGTCATACTCACAGCATGGCTATGCTGAGACACCGGGATTCAGGCTGATTAGCTAACTTGGCTAGCCTGGCACAAATGAGGCTTAGGCACAAGTGTGACACCTCCCCACCCCCTCACAGAGGCCACAGCTTTACACAGCAACCATCCTACATGTTGAAAGTCAGTGAGGGCAGTAATTCCACTCCTATACAAGTGCAATTAGTGCTTATGTCCATAAGAAGACACAAAAGAAGTTTCAGAGCCTCTATTCATAAAGTCCCCAAACTGGAAACAACCCAAATGTCTATCCACAATATATTGGATAAACAAATTATGGTATATTCATCATAATGGGATACAATACAGCAAGAGCAAAGTACTGATACATGCAAAAACATTGTGCTGCACACAAGAAGTCATACATAAAAGAGCACATATTGTATAACTCCATTTATATGAAATTCAAGTATAGGCAAAGCTAATTTATGATGATCAATTACCTAAGAGGGAGGGGAATGACTGAGAAAAGGCATGGTGGAACTTTCTAGAGGGAAAGAAATAGTATTGATCTAGATGGTGGTTATAGAGGTACACACGTATGTGGAAACAAAAATCATCAAGTCATATACTTATGATTTGTGCATTTTATTCTATGTAAATTTCACCTTAAAAGTGAATATTTTTTAGCCAGGTGTGGTGGCTCATTCCTGTAATCCCAGCACTTTGGGAGGTGGAGGTGAGAGGATTGCCTGAGCTCAGGGGTTTGAGACCAGCCTGAGCAACATGGCAAGACCTCGTCTCTACAATAAATCAAAAAATGAACTGGGCATGGTGGCGCATGCCTGTGGTTCCAGCTACTTGGAAGGCTGAGGTGGAAGGATACCTGAGCCCAACAGGTTGAGGCTTTGGTGGCCATAAGCGTGACACTGCACTCCAGCCTGGGCAACAGAGTGAGACTCCGACTCAAAAAAAGTGAATATTTTTTTAAAACAGAGAAATAAATAAAAATGTATTCTAAAAGAAGTCAATGGGGAGAGAGGTAGGAAGAAAGGAAGGGGAATTTTAAAAGATTCTTCCATGTTACAGTAAATAAACTAAATAAAAACAAACTAAATAAAAGAAGGGCAAGCTCAAAAGGCCATGTGGCCTAGTTGGGTATATTTATGTGTGATGAAAAATCTCGGCCTGAGAGCTAACAAAGCACATGTATCTTCATAACAATGGGGTGTTCAGGATACCAGGGGGATGGCTGGTATTTTCTCTTCAGAGACTGAGACAGTAAGAGTTGAAGGTAGACATGGAATCCCCACACTTTGGGGGACCATGCTGAAATTGGTCACTGAGTAAGGATCTGGTAAGTGAACCAAAAAATGCTTAAGGTAGGAGGCTCTGTGACAGTGGTAACATCGACACAAAGGCACACAGATAAACAATGGGATTCCACAAGATTACCCAATTCAATCTGAGAGCAAATTATTTGTAAACTAAATAGGACATACCTAAAGCCATTTTCAAACCGCACACCTATGCCTTTGTGATTATTATTACTTAAAGATGCATTTTAAACTTTTGGAATTCTCTACAGAGTCTTGGTTATTGTTAAACTCCGCTGTATCCACCTACTGGATTTTCAATAATAGGTCTAAAACATTTCCAGTGGGTGAAAACTTGAAAATAGACTCAGTCATCCAAAAGAATAGAAGTTTCTTTTTCTGTCTAATGTGACAGCCACAAGTAACACAGCCCCAGCCGCTCCTGCCACATCCTTTCTGCCCTAGGTGGAACAAGTACCTACCAAGAGCACAACTTCCCCTCACTGGAAGTGTTCAAGCTGATGCTAGATGACAACTGAGCAGGTGAGAGCAGTGTGTTCCAGGCCCAGAAGTGAGAGTGCACTACTTCACCCAGGGACCAGCATAGTGGCACACTCACTGGGGCTGGCCACTGGGCCAAACAGTTTCCCAGTACTCTCTCATTTAATCCTCTGAGTGGTCTGATGAGGTAGTTGGGTTCCCAAAAAGAAGCAAATGGCACACTTTCACAGGAAACCCCAGACCTGAAGGCATGAGGAGGGAGGAGTAAGGGGAAAGGCGGACTTGACTGGAGCTATCACCTGTCCATTGAGGGACACAGCCAGCCTGAAAACCCTATGGCAGGATGGGATAACCCCTTATCTCATTGGCCTCCCTCCCTGCCATCTCCCACCAGGGCTTCCCTTGAGCCAAAGCCCATAGGAAGCCAGAGGGCAGGAACCCACTGCTGTGGCCCACATTGGCCTAGACCAAAGCAGAGCAGGCACAGCAATGAGGAAACCTTCTGGCAGCCAGGACATCACCTCTGTTTCACGGTGAGGAATCCTCTCTGAGTGAGGAGAAGGCTCAGGTTCTAGCACCCACCCATGTGAACAATTTCTGCGTTGTGTTTTCCCAACATGATTCCCTCTTGCCCTCTACAGTTGCTGACAGTGCACCAGCCTGATGCCCTGAGCAAACTCTGGAGGCTTTCTTAGCGCCTTCCAACTCAGTTCTCTGATTCTGTGGATTTGTGATTTCTAATGCGGGGACACTAAGCCAATAGGATACATTAAAGGTGTTGAAAATAGGGCCTAGTCTCAAAACTGGGACAGATATTGCAGTTGAGGATCCTTCCCAGGGTCCTTCTCTCTTTCCTATGATCCTCCTCTTTTTCCCACAGTCCTCCCTCCTCCCTAGGATCCTCCTCTCTCTTTCCCACAGTCCTCCCTCCTGCTCCAGGTCTGTGTCTCTCTTTTCTATGGTACTCCCCTCTTTCCCACAGTCCTCCCTCCTGCTCAAGGTCCTTGTCTCTTTCCTATGATCCTCCTCTCCTTCCCACAATTCGTCTCTCCTCAGGGTCCTCCTCTCTCTTTCCCACAGTCTTCCTTGCCTTCCCACAGTCCTCCCTCCTTCCCAGGATCTTCTTCTCTCTCCCCTATGGTCTTCCTCTCTCATTCCTTCCTTCTTCATCTTCACTCCAACCATTGCCTCTTTTATCTGGAAAAGCCCTCCTTCCACATTAGAATTCAGCTCAACTTCAAGGATGGTCCTTTTCCAAAACTGGAAGTATTATTTGGAAAGGCAAAGAATTAACTCCCATCTACACCTCAACAGACAATGAAGAGTGGCCCAGATGTAATGCCTTCCAACTCTTAAAATGGGGGAGAGATGCTGGATTCAAGTGTAGTCCAAAGGGGGAGAAAAGCCCATACTCCTACAACTACAGAAAACAATGTTTAGCTGTAAGTTTCCAACAAAACTCTCCCCAGTTTTCTGCATACCAAAGATAAAAGAAAAAAGAAATGCTATCAGGATAACCCTGAGGCAAGATCCTGAGGAAAGATTAAACTAGATTCCTACTCATTTTAGGCTCCAAGGGATAGAGGTAGAAGGCCCAGAGGCTGGAAGTCAGGAACACATCAGTTTTTCACCAACAGCCTTTGTCATAAAAACCTCCCACCCATTACTCAGGACTCCTTTGCACCCCACCCCCTTTGCTTCTCTGGGCTCAGGGTTCCCCATACTGCCTGCCTTCTGCAACAGAGGCACACTCCTCTTAAGTATGTCTGGAACCACAGAGGCTACAGCAGGAGACCTGGGCACTTCTGCATGCAGCCATTCCCACAGGAGAACAATCCATTCTTCTCCAGTGTGGGACAGAACTTTATGGTACAAGGACCTTTAGAACTAGTTAATACTTCCAATGCGCAACAGCATCCGGTGATTCTTTTTACCCCCAAATTTGAACTATTATTTACAACTGTGCAGTATATAAATTGTTAACATAAATGAGCTACATTTGCCAGGCACAGTGGTTCACACCTGTAATCCCAGCACTTTGGAAGATCAAAGTGAGAGGATTGCCTGAGCCCACGGGTTCGAGACCGGCCTGAGCAACTTGACAAGACCTCATCTCTACAATAAGTAAAAAAAATAAAAATAAAAAATAGTCAGACATGGCGCATGCTTGTAGTTCCAGGTGCTTGGAAGGCTGAGGTGGAAAGACTGCCTGAACCCAGCAGGCCAAGGCTGCGGTGGTGGCCATGAGTGTGCCACTGCACTCCAGCCTGGGCGACAGAGTGAGACTCTGACTTTTTTTTTTAAAGCTACATTTTTGTAATTAACCCCTAGATGACTTCTGCAAAGAGCATCACTTTCAAAACCTTACTGAAGAAATAGTTTTTGTTCAATGTTTCATGGACATAAAGGGGTAAAGAAAATTAATATTGATCCTATCAAAAAGGCACTATGCATAAAAAGGTAGAAAACAACATAATTTGGATTCTACATTTAGTTTGGTTGCTGCTTCACTTAAGTGGTCAAAACTAAGTTCCGGTTGGGCGTGGTGACTCAAGCCTGTAATCCCAGCACTTTGGGAGGCTGAGGTGAGAGGGTTGCCAGAACCCATAGGTTCAAGACCAGCTTGGGCAACTTTGCAAGACCCCCATCTCTACAATAAATCAAAAAATTAGCTGGGCATGGTAGCATGCGCCTGTAGTTCCAGCTACTTGGAAGGCTGAGGCGGAAGGATCATCTGAGTCCAGCAAGTCGACGCTGGGTTGGCTGTGAGCATGCATGCCACTGGACTCCAGCCTGGGCAACAGAGTGAGACTCTGACTCAAAAAATAAAAAAATGAGTTCCACCTCCATTTTGCATGGAATGGAAAAAAGTAAAATTATTTTAAACTCTCAAAGCAAATAAACAAATACATTAAACAATTTAACAAGCTGTATATGTTTCCAGCATCTCGACTCATCCCCAAGACAGTTCCGTGCAATTCATTCTCAAGTGCTCCCACAGCCTTTGGTCAGTAGAGCCCACACAGAAGACAGGAAAAGGGTTTTGCTTTGTACTCACTCTTACAAAGTTGTCAGGGAACAAACCTCTCCTGCCGTTGATCTGTCCCTCCCACCAGCCTCCATCCTCCTTCCTGATGTTGGTGATGATCTCACCCACGCTGATCGTCAGCTCATCGTCGTGCTGGGCTTGGTAGTCAAACTCCACTATGGCCTCCACTAGAAGGAACAAGGGAAAAAGAGCAACTTAGATCAGATGATGGAGAAGTTCGAGGCCCAGCACCCCTAAACAGCCAGTAAAGTCACATTAAAGGGTCTTCCCCTCTACGTATATACAAGCAGGGCCACACACAGCAACCTAATTTGGGTTAACCTGAAGCCTATAGCACAGAAACCACAAGTGCTGGTCAGTGGTCAGCCACAAGCAGAGGAGTCTACAGGTCTCAGGGCCAGCAGGGGCTTCAAAGGGGAAACTGCATAATGACAGGCAGGGGGCATTCAGCACAGAAAGTGCAGGTAACAGACGTGAGTTTGGCTTTTGGGTCCCATCCTTCGCCAATACTATGTGATGCTAACCTCTCCGGGCCTCAGTTGTCCAAAATGTCAATACTGATCATTCCCACCCCCGAAGTAACACTCATCTCACAGCAATAACACGTGTAAAGACAGCTGGTATAGAGGGCCCTCCTGGCCAAACCTGTGTCTCAGACTGCCTACATCAGAACCACAATGGCCCTCTCAATTGATGAGCTCTTAGGCAGCAATACCATGTTAAATTGTTTTCCTAATCGATGTTAATCTCTCATACCTGGTAATAGGCAGAAGCAACAGGTGAGAAAAACTGGGTCTTCTTGTTGACAAAGTGCCAATACAAATTAGCAGAACTAAACTATCTAGAGAATAGATAACTTATCCATATATCAATTATGCAATTCATTTAGACTCCTCATGACCACCTCAATATGAACCAATCTAATGAGCTCTTCTTTTCACATTTGAAGCTCTATATGAATGAATACATGAATGGCAAATGAATGAATACAACACAGCAAAAAGTAGATGAAACCCCAAGTGGTGAATTAGTAATTCTGAAATTATGGTAAAATAATGGAAGAGGAAAAGCTAAGTGAGCTCTATAAAGAGTGCATATACTAAAATTAACTCAGACTGGATTAGAGACCTAAATGTAAGAGTTAAAACTGTAAAATTTCTAAAAGAGCACATAGAAGAAAATCTTTTTTTTGTCTTTTTCTTTTCTTTTTTTTTTTTTTTTTTAGTCAGAGTCTCATTCCGTCTCCCAGGCTGGAGTGGAGTGGATTGGAGTGCAGTGGCAAGATCATGGCTACTGCAGAATGGACTTGCTGGGCTCAGGTGACCCTTTCACCTCAGCCTTTCAAGTCTACAGGAGCATGCCATCACACCCAGCTAATTCGTTTTTTATTTATTGTAGAGACAAGGTCTCGCCATGTTGCCCTGGCTGGCCTCGACCCCTGGACTCAGGCAATCCTATCGCCTTGGCCTCCCAAAGTGCTTGGATTACAGGCATGAGCCACCATGCCCAACCTCATAGGAGAAACTCTTAATGACCTTGGGTTTGGCAAAGACTTATTAAATAGGAGACAAAAAGCACAATGAGTAAAAACAAATTCAATACAAGTAAGTGGATGCTTGTCATGTGGGTTCTGCATATTCATTCAGGATAAATTCCCAAAGTAGTCCCAGTTCAGAAAATCCAGGCCATTCAGGTTGGTATGCTCCTCTGTCCACTCATAACGTCCACTAAACCAGATAGTTCATAAGAAACTCAAAGTGGAATTTCCTTTCCTACACCATTTTTTCATTCCAAAATTAGCTAGCTCTGTTGTACATCTGCCCAAGATGAAGTTGTGAACCATTCTCATCACTTATCAACAGAAGAGCATAAGCAAAGCAATCTTTGCAGATTTTTCCGGGTTCCTGACAAGTACATAGGCACAAACAGTCCAATTTTCTTGCATCATGCTCTTCCCTCCAGCAGTTAAAGTGAGCTAGCATGACCGTGCTCGGTGGTTCAGTCTGTAATCCCAGCACTTTGGGAGGCCGAGGCGAGTGGATTGCCTGAGCCCGTGGGTTCGAGGTCAGCCTGGACAACTTGGTGAGACCTTGTCTCTACAATAAATCAAAAATTAGCTAGGCGTGGTAGTGCACGCCTGTAGTTCTGGCTACTTGGAAGACTGAGGTAGAAGGATCGCTGGAGCCCAGCAGGTCGATGCTGGGATGGCTGTGAGAGTACCACTGTACTCCAGCCTGGGCAACGAAGTAAGACTCCAACTCAAAAAAAAAAAAAAATAGAAAAGATAAAAGTTTAACTTCCCTATTGTTCCACTGACAGAATGACACCAGCTCCTTCATCAAATCTCTAGGTCACAGAGTTGGGGGTCCTTTGAGGGTCAGGAAGCAGCCAGAGGGACAGTGGAACCAAGGAGCGCTTCAGAACAAGCACAGGCCTTCAGCACCAAGGGCTCCCTACAGTTCTGGGACGCTTCCTGGTAAAGCCTCAGTATGGATATTACCCCCCATAACTAAAACTACCCTCACTAAATGGATTCGCTTTTTGAAAAGATTAGTGTAAAGAAACTAGGAATTGCAGACAATACTCAACACAGGTCAAGTAACCAAGAAAATGGTGGAGCTGCCACTTCAGCTCCTGGTGGGAGCTCTTTGTTAGTCATATTGGGTGGAGAACACAAGAACAAGCCAATCAGATGTTACAGGGAGATAACGAAAAACTCTGTTTTGAAGATCATTTGTAATATGGGTTTACTTCCACCCTTGACATGGGTGTGTCAAATCATCATGATTAGCAAGATATTTTAAAGCTGTGTACCTGAACCATGAAGAAAATGTCTTCATTTTCTTTTCTTTTTTTTTGAGTTGGAGTCTCACTCTGTTGCCCAGACTGGAGTGCAGTGGCTGCTCCCGGCCACTGCAGCCTCGACCTGCTGGGCTCCGGCGATCCTTCCGCTTCAGCCTTCTAAGTGCTGGAACTACAGGTCTGCGCTACCATGCCCGGCTAATTTTTGATTTATTGTAGAGATGAGGTCTTGCCAAATTGCCCAGGTGGGTCTCGAACCCTCAGGCTCAGGTAATCCATTCACCTCAGCCTCTATATTTCTAACAAAACTGGAACCTGTTTGTATAGCTAGACTTTGTTTGCCCCAACAGGCAGTCCAATAAAGGCTGTGGACCAAAACTGGAGTAAAGCAGTCTCCATGGTATTTCAATTTTTTTTTTTGAGTTGGAGTCTCACTCTGTCGCCCAGACTGGAGTACAGTGGCCGCTCCCGGCCACCGCAGCCTCGACCTGCTGGGCTCCAGCGATCCTTCTGCCTCAGCCTTCCGAGTAGCCGGAATTACAGGTATGCGCTACCATGCCCAGCTGATTTTTTATTTACTGTAGAGATGAGGTCTCGCCAAGTTGCCCAGGAGGGTCTCGAACCCACGGACTCAGGCAATCCACTCACCTAAGCCTCCCAAAGCGCTGGGATTACAGGCTGAGCCACCGAGCCCAGCTATGTCTTCATTTTCTACTGATGTCTAAAGTCATACACTACTCAATCTTATGTTTTGCAAAAGTTCATTAAGCCTAATAATAAATGTTTAGGAGCTTCTCTAGAGTTTTCTCAGTCTTCAATTAGTACAGTAATATATGCACATAATCTATAAATAAATATGGAGAGACTTTTTAACACAGTACTTTTTTTAAAAGCAAGTAAAGCAGCCAGGCGTGGTGGCTCATGCCTGTAATCCCAGCACTTTGGGAGGCCGAAGCTAGAGGACTGCCTGAGCCCAGGGGTTCAAGACCAGCCTGGACAACTTGGCGAGACCTCATCTCTACAATAAATCAAAAAATTAGCCAGGCATGGTGGCATGCACCTGTGGTTCCAGCTTCTTGGAAGGCTAAGGCAGAAAGATCACCTGAGCCTCGCAGGTTGAGGCTGTGGTGGCCATAAGCGTGCCACTGCACTCCATCCTGGGTGACAGGAAGACTCCGACTCAAAAAAAGCAAGTAAAGCAAGGGCTTGGAACACTGACTTACGCTCCCCAAGGTCGATCCCTAGTGGCACCTGGAGATGAAAACTTAGAGCTTCTCTGATAGGGAACCTAAAAGCAAGCATGGTGAATAAAGTTGGAGTCAAGGAGTACACGGAGCATGCCTTCAGGAGGAGAGGAGAGGGCAGGAGAGCTTCTAAGAGGGGTATGGTCAAGGCACCCATCTCACTGGTGAACTTTCAACCCTGTGTACTTTCAGGGACTCAGGACTTGGCCAACTTGTGAAACACAGCCTTTCTTTTTCCTTCCTGAAGAGCAAGTTGTGGGCAGCAGACAGCAGTCACTCTTGGTGCTGTCCCGCCCATTGTGCCCTTCACGATGTATCTTCTCATTAATAAATCTACCTTTCTTAATTCATAAAAAAAGCCAAGTTTTCTCTGTTCTCTATATGAGCTTTACCAAGGTAAAGTTAGAAAAGAACAAAAGGAAACCACTTCGAGTAGACAGTTAGGAGTAAACAGATCCTGGTGTTTCTTTAATATTCCTTTCTCTCTTCTTCCTTCTTTCTTTCTTTTTTCCTTTCCTTTCCTTTCTCTCTCTCTCTCTCTCTCTCTCTCTCTCTCTCTCTCTTTCAGTTGGGGTCTCACTCTGTCACCGAGGGTGTAGTGGCACAATCACAATCACCACAGCCTCGACCTCCTGGGCTCAGGTGATCCTCAGCCTCCCAAGTAGCTGGGACTATAGGCATGCACCACCATACCTGGCTTATTTTTTAATTTTTGTAGAGAAGAGGTCTTGCTTTGTTGCCCAGGCTAGTCTCGGACTCCTAGGCTCAAGGGATCCTCCCATCCACTGTACTCCATGCCTGCTATGAGTAAGGCTAGGGATCAGGGACCCAGGACTTGAAGATAAATAAAGCATAACAGCATAATGTTTGGTCCTTCCCAATATCCCATTTAGCTGGTCTTTCCTACTTACCCCTTCTTTAAATTCTCAATTTAAAGAAAATTTTACCCTCTGCTTAAATGTGAGTAATCACATGCACCTTCCCTATCTTCTAGCCCTGACTGCCTCCATACCCGCTTCCCGGTCCCTCCAGTCCCAAGACCTCCCTGGCCCCTGCCACCTAGGCAGTCCCAAGCTGTGTCTCATCCTCCCCATGAGCCCCTGAACACCTTCTGAATATGGATCACCCTTAGTTCTGTTGTGGCCCCTAGAAGCATCCATGGCATGCAGTACATGCTCAATAAAGACTTGATAAACTGACCACTCAGCTTGTATTTTATGATGGTAGATCTGCCCAACAAAAGGTGCTACTAAAATGTCAAGTGTCAATCACATTTTTGCAAATTGAGTCATATTCTTCAGTGCACTGAGGGAGCTTGCTATTTAAAAGATCCTGTGGTTAATTCTTTTGTAACATGAATAATTACTTCCTGCTTTACCTTTCCTGTCAAGATGAATTTTTACATATCAGGTTTCTCTAAGAAGAGGAAACCTGTGTATGGCTTTGTTAAGAGCTCATAAATCATAAGGCTATGTCTCTCCTGTCACCTCTAAGGGTCCTTTCCTGTGTCCTCTGCAAGCCTCTGAAAGGTTTAAAACATTGTAGTCCAATTCGGTATTATCAGTCACATGTGGCTATTGAGTACTTGAGATGTGGCTAGTATGAATTGAGATGTGCCTGCCGTTAATTTCTTTCTTTTTTTTTTTGAGTTGGAGTCTCACTCTGTCACCCAGACTGAAGCGCAGTGGTTGCAGTGGCCACTCCCAGCCACTGTAGCCTCGACCAGCTGGGCTCCGGCGATCCTTCCACCTCAGCCTTCCAAGTAGTTGGAACTACAGGCGTGTGCTACCATGCCCGGCTGATTTTTTGATTTATTGTAGAGATGAGGTCTCGCTGCCCAGGCGGGTCTCGAACCCTTGGGCTCAGGCAATCCACTCACCTCAGCCTCCCAAAGGGCTTACAGGCTGAGCCACTGAGCCCGGCTTCTTTTTTTTTTTTTAAGAAACAGGGTCTTGCTCTGTCACCCACGCTGGAGTGCAGTAGTATAATCATAGCTCACTCAGCCTCCAATTTCTAGGCTCAAGCCATTCTCCCGTCTCAGCCTCCTGAGTAGCTGGGACTACAGGTACGTGCCACCATGCCTAGCTGAATCAAGAGGTACTGTAAGATACACACCAAGTTTCAGAGACTTATTTGGAAAAAAAAGAATGTAAAAATAGCTTATTAATAATTTTATATTATGCCAGGCATGGTGGCTCATGCCTGTAATCCCAGCACTTTGGGAGGAGGAGACAAGAGGACTGCCTGAGCCCAGGGGTTCGAGCCTAACCTGGGGAACTTGGCAAGACCTCGTCTCTACAATAAATAAAAAAAAATTAGCTGGGCATAGTGGTGCACACCTGTGGTTCCAGCTACTTGGAAGGCTGAGGCAGAAGGATCACCTGAGCCCAGCAGGTCAAGGCTGCAGTGGCTGTAAGCATGCCACTGCACTTCAGCCTGGACGACAGTGAGACTCTGACTCAAAGAAAATTTTATATTGATTGCATATTGAAATGATATTTTGGATACATTGGGTTAAATAAATACATTATTCAAATTAATTTTATGTTTTTAAAATTTTATTCATGTGGCTACTAGAACATCTAAAATTACATATTCTGGCCAGGCGCAGTGGCTCACACCGGTACTCTCAGCACCTTGGGAGGCAAAGGCAAGAGGACTGCCTGAGCCCAGGGGTTCGAGACCAGCCTACACAACTTGGCTCATCTCTACAATAAATCAAAATATTAGCCAGACACTGTGGCACATGCTTGTAGTCCCAGTAAAAGGGCATGGATTTAATATACAGATAAAAGGACAGAACATGGATTTAATATACCCAATGAGCCGCCATTTTAACATTGTCTAAATCTCATGTTTTTCTAGAGGTTCACTTAACTTACCCTCTAATCACTACCCAAGGGCAGAACTGGTTTCTCAGAGGTAGCTACTAATAATTGTTTCACAACCTCCCTCCCCAGCTTGTTTTGTACTAATTAGCTTTTCTATTTCAAGTATTTGCCTCCACCCATAAGACTCAAGTTAACCTAGTCAGCCCTTCATGACCTTCATGACACAGACAGACCCCACCACCATGGCAGCAATCGTGACTAACCCACCCATCTGCCTGCTGTCCATCACCTGACGTTAGTACCTGTGCTTACCTGCCCTTTCGTGCACAGACCACCACCCAATCACCTTAACAACCTTCCCCCATCAAAGGGAAAGATTAAAAGGACTCAACCATGAGCAACCATCTGCCATTGCCAGGCCATTGCAGCCATTGACAGGCCACTGCAGCCATTGCCTTGCTAAGCAACGGTGTGGTCATGTGCTCTTTGAGTTATGGCCAGGCCATGTTTCCTGGCTTTGGCCCCCCTACCTTGGGAAAGTGAATCTCCTCTTTTTCCCTCTAATTTAGTTTTAAAATAACCTATATTTTCTAATCTAACTTCTGTGCAATTCTTTGCATCTTTCATGTAACATTGGATCGCACACCAGACACCCACACCCCGACAGGCCTGACCTAACATTCTGGAGGTCCCACCAGGAGCGTGACCCTAACATTTTTAGAGCCTCCAGTGTGCCCTAACACCCAGCTGCTTGGAAGGTTGAGGTGGAAGGATTCCCTGAGCCCAGCAGGTTGAGGCTGCAGTAGCCATGAGCATGCCACTACCCTCCAGCCTGGGCAACAGAGTGAGACTCTAACTAAAAAAATAAAATAAAATTACATATTTGGCTTGTAGTATACTTCTTTTGGACAGAATGGTTTAGGAAAATACGTGGTAAAAAGGTGATGAAGACTTTGATTTGCACAGCCAAAATTATATCATAAGAGCCCAGAAAAAAGTCTGTGCCTACAAAGCCCATTCCCCTGCCTTCAAGAAGCTGCAGGTAGCTACAAGGACAAAACATTACCTAAGATGTGTAAAAACGGTACCTTTTGGGAAAGTACCTCCAGGCATGAACACAAATTAAAACATTAAGCTAAATAAAATATATCAGAGGTATAATTAGGATAACAGGAAACAAGGTCCCATATTTAAAGACACCATAAATTACAAAACTTAAGAACAGTCTCTCCAGCAGAAAAATACCACCCTCCAGCTGTCTGCCCTGCAAAAAGCCAGCCTCCACAAGTTTGCTACATTTACTGTCTCTGCAAAACCCAAAGCTTCAGTTAACCCATGTTACAAAAAGATAGAGCCAGGGGAGATAAAAGATCTGCTTCGAAATGCAAAACGCTTCACCCTCCCCAATTCCACCTTCAAACTTGCTGGAATGTCTCCTCCCCCAAAGACGAAATGGGTGGTTTTTAACTGTCGGTTGGCTAAGCCAGCTGCCAAGCAGCTTCTCACGGCCGGTTATCACCGTGGCGGCTTTTCCGAGGCCCCCCTGCTCTGTGACCTGGCCCAACCCCCTCTGCACTCTGTCCTTCTTCTCTCCCTGAATGCCGCTCACCATGCTGTAATTTCAAGTTGACTTACCCCAACCAGACTGCAAGCTCCATCTGGGGAAAGCCCTTATCTTTGCCAGGATTCTAAATCCTTCACCTAGCATCACGTCTGGCTCAATAAATATTTGCATAAACCAGAAAGCATGAAGGAGAACGTGAGTTTCCAATTAATTTCCTCCGTTATGTACACATATACACAATGTCGCCGAGGTCTCTGTGCGGTCAGATTTCATCATTTCAGAAACAGAAATATTACACACTTACTGCTTTGCACTTACGTTGTTTGGTGAAATCTGAAGAATACATTATTGATTTTAAAGTTTGTCTCAGTTCTCTGACTGAAGAGAGCACAGAAAATCAAGAAGTAATTTTTCACCAAAAAAAGATCATGAGTGCTGATCATGAAAGATGGAAAGAACACTTGATATCATCTTGTCAAATTGTTCTCTGAATTTTACAGATGAGGAACTGAGATCTAGAAGGTTCCAAGACTGAGGCTTGGAGAGACTGAGAGCTAGATAATGGCAGGCCAAGACCAGGACTACTTTTTCTCAAATTACAGGAGAGAAGAAAAGACTTAAGGAGGAAACCAGAGAAACCCGAGACCAGAGAGATATGGACATTTACATCAAGGGGAAGAGCTTTTTTTTCCTTTCACATATAGCATAGCTTCCGGATTACCCTGAAAAAGTTACGCCAGTCAGGAATATATATGAACCTACGTTCATATATATAGTTCATAAAAAGGTAGAAAACACAGTTGGGCATGGTGGCTCACACCTGTAATCCCAGCACTTTGGTAGGCTGAGGCAGGAGGATCATTTGAGCCTAGGAGTTCAAGACCAGTCTAGGCAACATAGTGAGACCTCGTCTCTATACAAAAAATAAAAAATAAATAAATAAAATTAGTCAGGCATGGCGGTGAGTGCCTATAATCCCAGCTACTCGGGAGGCTGAGGTGGAAGGATTGCCTGAACCTAGATGGTCAAGGTTGTGATAAGTCTCGATTGTGCCACTGCACTCTAGCTTGGGAGACAGAGTGAGACTCCAACTCAAAAATTAATAGATATAAACGTGGCATGGTGGCTCACGCCTGTAATCCCAGCACTTTGGGAGGAGGAGGTGAGAGGATTGCCTGAGTCCAGGGGTTCGAGACCAGTCTAGGCAACTTGGCAAGACCTTGTCTCTACAATAAATCAAAAAATTAGCCAGGCGTGGTGGTGTGTGCCTATAGTTCTAGCTACTTGGAAGGTTGAGGTAGAAAGATCACCTGAGCCCAGCAGGTAGAGGCTGCAGTGGCCATAAGGGTGTCACTGTACTCCAGCACAAAAAAGGAGAAAAAGACAAACCCAGCTGTGCAAAAGGAAAGAAAGGTCCACCACTGCCTGCCTCAGACACCACTAAAGATGTTGTCACTCACTGCTTTCCAGGACAGTCCAAGGAATTCCAGTCTCCCAACCCATCTTATTCCTCTTGTCACCTCTATCTAGAGGACATGAGGTGCAGGAGAAAGCTCAAAAGGCTAGGAGTGAATTTCAGCTTCGACATAAACTAGCTGTGTGCCATGGGGTATGCCATAGGGTGAGATACTTTGAGTCCATTTTCTTTCTGTTTAACATCAGGAGATGATCTGTTGCAAGGATAAGAGATGATACCTGTAAATGCCTATATACAGAAGGTGCTCCATAAATTACAGCCACTAGTCCTACAGGCCACTATCATGTTGTACTGTGAGGGTTTCCTCACACACGCCCTCCCTACCCATCCCTAGAATGGGAGCCCTTAAAGGACAGATCTGAACATCCTCTCACCCTCACCTGATGTCTGATACAGAGTAGGTACTCAAGAAATGTTGGTGATTGAGTGTACCCACATGACACCAGGAGTGTCCTGAGAAAGCACTAACCTCAAACCACATCTTATCCTTCAGCACAAAGAAATATAGTTGTGGCCAGGCACAGTGGCTCACACCTATAATCTCAGAAATTTGGGAGGCCAAGGCAAGTGGATTGCCCAAGCCCAGGGGTTTGAGACCAACCTGGGCAACTTGGCGAGACCTTGTCTCTGCAATAAATTTTTTAAAAAATAGCCAGGTGTGGTGACACGTGTGGTTCCAGCTGCGTGGAAGGCTAAGGTGGAAGGATCGCCTGAGCCCAGCAGATTGAGGCTGTGGTGGCCTTGAGTGCGTCACTGCACTCCAGCCTGGGAAACAGAGTGAGACTCTGACTCAAAAAAGAAAGAGAGGCTGGGCTCGGTGGCTCAACCTGTAATCCCAGCACTTTGGGAGGCCAAGGCGAGTGAACTGCCTGAGCCCCCGGGCTTGAGACCCACCCAGGCAACTTGGCAAGACCTCCTCGTCTCTACAATAAAATATAAAATTATCCAGGTGTGGTAGCGCATGCCTGTAGTTCCAGCTACTTGGAAGGCTGAGGCGGAAAGATCGCTGGAGCCCAGCAGGTCGAGGCTGCAGTGGCCAGGAGCGTGCCACTGCCCTCCAGCCTGGGCGACAGAGTGAGACTTCAACTCAAAAAAAAAGGAAAGAGAGAAAGAGAGAGAGAGAGAGAAATGCAGTTCCAAGTGTGAGTCTCATTGTGTGATTTGAAGGCTAGAGAAAGGTGAAGACCAACACAACCAGCTGGCCTCAAGCAAGTTTGCCCTACTGGTCCAAGCCTCTCAAAGTGCTACTGTCAGCAGCCTCAACTCCACTCCCATCTCTGCCGTGATCAATGCCCTCCCCCCACCCAGTGGTGGGAAATTCAAGCAAAGATCAGAACGATGCAGAGCCTAAATGGGAAAGTGCTACCAGAGCCTGGAGGCCCCCAGGCCTCAAATCCCTTACAGCTCGGGCCTTCTGAAGCCTCTGCCTCACCAGGGCCTGTCCTTGGAACAAAGGCTGAAGAAGCAAGAACAAAGAGTTATTAAACACTTCCTGGCTAAAATTAACCCTCACAAGCCTAGCACACAGCTCTTTAAAGAACAAGCATTAGGCTGGACATGGTGGCTCACGGCTGCAATCCCAGCACTTCAGGAGGCTGAGGTGGGAGGATTGCTTGAGCTCAAGAGCTCGAGACCATCCTGGGCAACATAGCAAGACCTCGTCCCTACAGAAAAGTCCAAAAATTAGCTGGGTATGGTGGTATGTGCCTTAGGATCGCCTAAGCCCAGGAGATTGAGGCTATGGTAAGCCATGATCTTGCCACTGCACTCCAGCCTGGGCAACACAGTGACACCTTAACTCAAAAAAAAAAAATTGCTCACTAGAAGCCCAAATCCAACCTGCATGCAATTTACTTATGTAGCAAACCTTCATATGCACCCCACAATACTAAAACAAACCAAAAACTCATGAAAAATAAAGACAATTTGTTATTGTTGGATAAGCCCATATAGGGAATGGTTGTATACAACAATCATGGAGAGGAAAATAAATTGCATCTTAGAAAACCAACTTAATAAAATGTCAGTTTTAGTCAAAATAGTTTAGCCACTTAAGGAAGACATACGCTTTTTTTCTTTTCATTCAAATGAAAGAGAGAAAGTACATGAATGTTGCTTTATATAAATATTTGACCGTTTTAAGTAATAAAATGGCTTGAGGATGAGTAGACATTTTCCTGACTTTATAATGACAGCCTAGTTCTCAGATTCAAAGGAGACCCAAAGACAGGTGCCTGGCTAGAAAGTGATCCCCTATTTTTCTCAGTGAGAAGGTCCAAAAGGTTTGGAAATAACATGAATATTTATTTATTTATTTTTTGAGTCAGAGTTTCACTCTGTCATATAGGCTGGAGTGCAGTGGCACGCTCACAGCCACCCCAGTGTTGACCTGCTGGGCTCCGGCGATCCTTCCACCTCAGCCTTCCAAGTAGCTGGAGCTACAGGCGCATGCTACCATGCCCAGCTAATTATATATATATATATAGTAGAGATGAGGTCTCACCAAGTTGCCCAGGCTGGTCTTGAACCCTTGGGCTCAGACAATCCTTTCGCCTCTGCCTTCCAAAGTGCTGGGATTACAGGCTTGAGCCATCACGCTCAGCCATGAATATGTAAATATTAAAACAGAAGAAGAAATAGTCAAGTGTCTTCTTATACTATATATTAATTTAATTACAGATTATATAAAATAAAATAATTAGAAAACATTGCTTCCCCCACTCCATACCCTCTTATGAGACAATTTTATTTAGCAGATGTTGCATGGGTGGTTGAGACACATTTAATTATGGGTAAGGGACCTGAAGGATTTGCTTGCACTATTTTATTCCAAATAAATTCACAGAGCCCTTATAGTGCAAGGTATCTTGTAAGGACTGTCAACTTTTGTTTTGTTTCAGGACAGTATGGCGGGAGATTGGCTTTATATTTGGAAATGTTGTATGAAAGAAGCAAAGCAAAAGCCTTCCTGTTGATTTTAGTATAGCTAAGCTGAATCAGCTGACAGGGACCAAGTCAAAAGAAGGGAAGTTAAGAGCAATTCTACAGAAAAATGTGGTCAGTTGGCTCAGTGGAGGGTGGGCAAGGGCTGAGTCACTGCAGGGTCTTCTGTTAAGAACGCACTGTCCAGTAAGAGAGAAAGTAGGGCCAGGCACGGTGGCTCAACCCTGTTGTAATCCCAGCACTTTGGGAGGCCAAAAAGAGAGGATTGCCTGTGCCTGCGGGTTCGAGACCAGCCTGAGCAACATGGTGAGACCTCACCTCTACAATAAATAAATAAAAATTAGCTGGGTGTGATAGCGCACGCCTGTAGTTCCGGCTACTTGGAAGGCTGAGGTGGAAGGATTGCCAGAGCCCAGCATGCCACTGCACTCCAGTTTGGGCAACAGAGTGAGACTACGACTCAAAAAAAAAAAAAGAGAGAGAGAGAGAAAGTTGACAGTGAAGCAAGTGAGAGGAAACCATCTCACCTTCACTGCCTTCCCCGGGGCAGATTTAATGTCCCGCTTCAGGCTTCATTTATACCCCCCAGGTATAAAAATCCTGCTGCTGTAAGTCCCTGGAAGGTAGGAGGAATGTGTAAAACTGAAGCTTGTGGGCCCTCCTGAAAGAAAAGTCACATTACCGATGCATCTTCCTCCCTCAAGTGCTTAGCTGAGTGCTTGGACCCATCAGGCACTCAAGAATTGCTTGTTGTCAAGTGGTGAGAAACTTGCAAGGATGATTTTGACAAGAAGCTGAGAATCTAAGAAGATGAGATCTGAGACAAATGCATAGGGCTAAAAGCAGAAGATAACAGCAAAACAACAGCTCTTCAAAACAGCCTAGAATTTCCAACTGTCAGAAGCATAACTACTTTGAGCTCCCCAACATCTAATCTGGAGACAACATCTAGCATATTTGCAACACCATAATGTACGGATTATTGGGGGGTTCATTTGATGGTTTCATTGTAAGTTTCACCAATGTTACTATAGTATGTGAGTCTATCAACATAGCCAATGCAAAGAGCAAGTCATTTGGGGTGGTATTTTTTTTTTAGATTAGAAAATATAGTTTATCTAAAAGTAAATTAGAGAGAGAGAGAGAGAGAAGATTCACCTCCCCAAGGTGAGAGAGGGGAACAAAGCCGGGAAGCATGGACACAGCCATAGCTCAAAGAGCACATGGCCACACCAAGAGTCTAGCAAGGCAAAGCCCCACCCCCGTCTTTTTTTTTTGAGTTGGAATCTCACTGTGTCTCCCAGGCTGGAGCGCAGGCGCACACTCATGGTCACTGCAGCCTCAACCTGCTGAGCTTAAGTGATCCTTCTGCCTCAGCCTTCCAAGTAGCTGGAACTATAGGTGTGTACCACCACACCTCATTAACTTTTTGATTTATTGTAGAAGCGAGGTCTTGACATGTTGTCGAGGCTGGTCTTGAACCCCTGGGCTCAGGCAATCCTCTCACCTTTGTCTCCCAAAGTGCTGGGATTACAGGCATGAGCCACCACACCCGGCCGGGGTGGTATTTTTTTAATATCTGAACAATTTAAATTAAAAGTTGCTAGTCAAGTATCTACTTCCTGATTGTTTTTTTAATCAACTACATTGTAAATATTTTCTCATAGTATCAGGAAACCACTTAGAAGTATGTATCTAGATCTGAAATTAAAACATAACATTTTTTCTTTCCTTTGAAGATTAAAAATTTAAAGGTGGACAAGGAGGATAAGACCCTAAATAAACTGGGCTTGGGTTTAAAATGTTTGAAACCTTTTCCAAAATGGAAATACAAGTTATTAAAAATAAATAAATAAAACTAGGTCAGGTGCAGTGGTTCATAGCTGTAATCCCAGCAATCTGGGAGGCCAAGGGGGAGGATTGCTTGAGCCCAGAAGTTTGAGACCAGCCTGGGCAACAGAGTGAGACCTTTTATCTACAAAACAACCAAAACTTTAGCTGGAAGTGGTGGCTCGTGCTTGCAGTCCTAGCTACTCAGGAGGTTAAGGCGGGAGGATTGCTTGAGCCCAGGAGTACGAGGCCATAGTGAGCCATGAGAGTACTACTGGGTGACAGAGTAAGATTCCCAATTTTTAAAAATTAATTAAACTTGAAAAAATAAAAATAAGAGGATCAACTTTCCCACACAGAAAGACTTCTAGAAGAATGATCTAAGAAGAGCAATATCCAATTTTTTCAGAAATAATTACATTTAGTCTCTGAACACCATTTTTCACCAAACGAAAGTCAAGTACCCTTGGAGAAATGGCTGATTCTAGGTCAGGGACAGGAAAAGGGATAAGCCTGGATCATCTTGCTCAGGAAGCCATCAAAGACTACTAAGGTTGTATCAAAAGAACTTAGAAGCAAAGGTGAAGAGGCTCCCACTGGCTACACATGGGACAATATATCAGTAGTAACAACAGCAGTGGATTGAAAGATATCAGATAGGCTGGGCATGGTGGCTCATGTCTGTAATCCCAGCACTTTGGGAGGTGGAGGCAAGAGGATTGCCTGAGCCCAGGGGTTCAAGACCAGCCTGGACAACTTGGTGAGACCTCATCTCTACAATAAAAATAAAAAATCAGCCAGGCATGGTGGCACACGCCTGTAGTTCCAGGAACTTGGAAGGCTGAGGTGGAAGGATCAACCTGAGCCCAGCAGGTTGAGGCTGTGGTGGCCGTGAGTGTACCACTGCACTCCAGCCTGGGTGACAGTGAGACTTCGACTCAAAAAAAAAGAAAGATATCAAGTAGGTTTGATGTCTCATATGGTACACGGTCTTTCATAGCGATACTTTTTAAAAAATCATTGGTCACCTTTGAAAGATGCTAGGGCACCAACTTATTGCTTTGAAAACTGGCAAATTTTTAGCCAGCAATGGTGATTCATACCTGTAATCCCAGCATTTTGGGAGGTGGAGGTGAGAGAAGTGCCTGAGTTCAGGGCTTCAAGACTAGCCTGGGCAACTGGCCGAGACCTCATCTCTACAATAAATCAAAAAATTAGCCGGGCATAGTGGCGCACACCTGTAGTTCCAGCTATTTGGAAGGCTGAAGTGGAAGCATCGCCTGAGCCTAGCAGGTTGAGGCTGTGGTGGCCGTGAGCTTGCCACTGCACTCCAGCCTGGGCGACAGAGTGAGATTCTGACTCAAAAAAAAGAAAGAAAGAAAGAAAGAAGAAGAAAACTGGCAAGTTTTTAAAAATTCAACACTTATCCTGCCTTTCCTATGTGAATTCAGGATAACCAAATGGCTGACAAGGAGAAATGTATCCCAGCTAATAAGTGAAGAAGGAATGTATCCCAGCTAATAAGTGAAGAAGGAATGAGAGAATTAGACAATCAATGTTTGGCAACCTCTGATGTAATCAAGAACCCAAGCAATGGTCACTAACGGCTACTGACATTACAAAGAAAGAGACAAGCAGGCATCGTGGGTCTTGTGTTGGAAGTACGTGTCACCACTGACAAAATATTCTTGTTAACAAACAGAACCTGAATCGAATCAAGTCTCTGGATTTACCACCAGTTCACAGGAGATACAGGAGGTCTGGAAATCTGTTGAACACCACCCTAAGGATGCAGTTAGCAAAATCCAGACTGTAGAACACTCTACAGGCAATTGGCTTAGTTTCTTCAACCAAAAAAAAATTTAAAAGCAAGGGAGAAACAAAAGAGATGGCAGAACCTGGATTAAAACAGACTCAGAGACAACCAACCAGTTATAAAATACAGACCTTCCTAATCCTGATTTAAACAAACACCTTTTTAAATATTTTATATGTACAAGTTGGAAATTTGAACTAGGTATCAGATGATAAGGAAACATTGTTAGTTTTCGTAGGTGTAAAAGTGATATTGTGACTATAGTTTTGAAGAGTCCTTATCTTTACAAAATACATGCTGAAACCCTTCTGGATTGTTTAAATGCTCTAAATGTGCAAGCAGAGGAATAATGTCCTACACTGAACTGAAAAGATGAAGAGAAAAATCTTAATGCTGGCGTAACTCGAGGCTGGTGCAATCACTATTTAAAAAGTGAGTCAGCTAACCGATGCAGTACACAGCAGTGCCCCCGGAAAGAAAGACGGGGTTTTAAAAGGCAACAAAATATTAACTGATCTCAAGTCAGGCAAAGTGGAGACCAAAGGGAAGCCCAAACTTTACCTGTACGATGACCACTTATATACCTAATCCTGAATTACACCCCACATCTTTAGAATAGAATAAATAAAATAAATTGGCTGGGTGCGGTGGCTCACTCCTGTAATCTCAGCACTTCGGGAGGCCAAGGCGAGAGGATTGCCTGAGCCCAGGGGTGAGACCTCATCTCTACAATAAACAAAAACTAGCCAGGCATGATGGTGTGCGTCTGTAGTTCCAGTTACCTGGAAGGCTGAGACGGAAGGATTGCCTAAGCCCAGCAAGTCGAGGCTGCAGTGGCTGTGAGCAAGCCACTGCACTCTGACTTGAGCGACAAAGAGTGAGACTCCAACTCAAAAAATAAATTAAATTAAATTAAAAATAAATAAAAGGCAACAAAATATTAAAAGTGTGTATGTGTGTGGGCAAGCACGTGTGTGTGTGTGTGTGTGTGTGTGTGTGTGTGTGTGTGTGTTTCAATACCTGAATTCATTATTAAGGATTCTGGGTAACTATAAATATTTTTAAATAAAGAACTGATCCCAAAGTATCTTCCTCTTTAGTTCTACAGTTCATTCTCTGCTAATAATTCTAGAATATAAAACAACCTCAAGTAATCAAAATTGTGATCAACTCTGTAAGAGATGCATTATAGAAGAAACTCTGAGGGACTTCTGACTGGGACTTTGGAAGTTGGACAATGCTTAGTCCTAATTCTTTCTTTTTAAATATACCTTTAAGCTGGGCTCGGTGGCTCAGCCTGTAATCCCACGCCTTGGGAGGCTGAGGTGAGTGGACTGTCTAAGCCCGTGGGTTCAAGACCCACCTGGGCAACTTGGCAAGACCTCATCCATCTCTACAATAAATCAAAAAATTAGCTGGGCGTGATAGCGTGCACCTGTTGTTCCAGCTACCTAGAAGGCTGAGGTGGAAGGATCGCCGGAGCCCAGCAGGTCGAGGCTGTGGTGGCCAGGAGTGTGCCGCTGCACTCCAGTCTGGGTGACAGAGTGAGACTCCACCTCAAATAAATAAATAAATAAATAAATATACCTTTAACTACTTAAAAAATATAACAAGCAACAAGCATGATCAAAAGTGTGTTCTAGCTGGGTGCAGTGGCTCACGTCTGTAAACCCGGCATTTTGGGAGGTAGAAGTGAAAGGATTTCCTGAGCCCAGTGGTTAGAGACCAGCCTGGGCAACATGGTGAGACCTCGTCTCTACAATAAATCAAAAAATTAGTTGGACATGGTGGCACATGCCAGTAGTTCCAGTTACTTGGAAGGCTGAGGCTAGACTTGAGTCTAACAGGTCGAGACTGTGGTAGCCATGAGCATGCCACTGAATTCCAGCCTGGGCGACAGAGTGAGACCCCAACTCAAAAAAAAAAAATGTATGTTCTACACTGGTCACACTAGCACAAGGGTGGGATCGGCAGATTCTGGATACTGCTAGGGGAGAGAGGAAGGGAGGAGGGAGGGAGCCATGTGGCAACATGCTGGGTACTTGGTCTACTAACATGAGGACAGAGGGCCAGCTAGAAGTCCAAACTTCACCTGCATGCAGCCTACTTATGTATAGATCCCCACTTGTACCCCACAACTGTAAAATAAGTTTTTAAAGTGTGCTCTACGCCACGTGGACCTTGAACAAGACCGCCTCTGTGAACATTCTGAATTTGGGTTTCTTGAGATGTGTTTTACATAAGGAAGGCTGTGGTTTGGGTTGTTTAGGTATAAAAGTGATACTGTGATTATGGTTTTTAACAGAGTCCTTATCTTTAAGAAATACACGCTGAAACATGATAGAAATCTGGTAGATCACCTGACTAGCCTTCAGTGTCTCACGCTTTGAGAAGTGTCCCCCTCATGTGGCAGCAGCAAGCCCCCACAGGCATCTCCCTCTGTACTGGCCTGCCACTCCCTACACCCTCACTACTCAGCAGCATCCCCTGCCTCCCCCAGACCTCCCACATCAGAAGCTGCATCATCACAAGATCCCCAGGGGGCTGACATGCACAATAAAGTTTGAGAAGTGCTGGCCTATCTCACACTGAGTTCCTCACCCAGAATCCCCAGTGGGGCCTCCTCATACGTCTCCTGCCACCCCAACCCTGGTCCACACCAGAATGTGGGGGAGGCATCGTGTCTAGGTTGAAAATGGTCCCCCAGGTGGCTCTCTGTACCTCTACCACTCTCCTTAACCACCTTTTCAGAAGGAATGTTGGCCAGGCTTAGTGGCTCATGCTTGTAATCCCAGCACTTTGGGAGGCTGAAGTGGAAAGATTGCTTGAGCCCAGGAGTTTGAGACTAGCCTGGGCAACATAGCAAGATCTTGTCTCTATAAAAAAATCAAAACATTGGCCAGGTGTGGTAGTGTGCACCCATAGTCCCAGTTACTCAGGAGACTGAGATGGAAGGATCGTCTGAGCCCAGGAGGTCAAGGCTGCCATGAGCCATGATCGTGCCACTGCACTCCAGCCTGGGCAACAGAGTAAAACCCACAACTCAAAAACAAAAAACAAACAAACAAACAAAAACCAGAAGAAGACACATGAGTTTGTATCTGAACAAAAGGGTCAGGAGGTGCTTGCACCTTGGGCCTGATGATTTCTGAGGCGCCTTTCAAGGCTATAATTCTCCAGGTCAGCAGAAGTGTCACAAACCCCCCAAAAAACAAACAAAGAACAACAACAAAAAA
>NW_007250863.1:433829-439453 GCF_000164805.1 Carlito syrichta
ACCTCGTCTCTACAATAAATCAAAAATTAGCCAGGCGTGGTAGCGCACACCTGTAGTTCCGGCTACTTGGAAGGCTGAGGCAGATCACCGGAGACCAGCAGGTCGACGCTGGGGTGGCCATGAGCATGCCACTGCACTCCAGCCTTAGCAACGGAGTTTGAGACCCCAACTCAAAAAAAAGAAAAGAAAAGAAAAAGAAAATATACTGCTGAGTGCTAGGTACCTTTATCCTCATTGTGTTTTCTCAGATGACTACAGCAAACTCTCCTGCCCCCCATGCTCTTCTAGAATGTGACCCAGGCATCAATAGGAAAAATCTAATTCTTCTCCCCAGACCTTGGAACCTAAGCAGGGTTGTGACCACTTTGACCAATACAGTGCAGGAAAGTGAGGCTGTGCGACTTCTGAGACTCTGTTATGCAGTTTTCAACTCACTTGCTAAACTACTCAGAGACAGCCATGCTCTGAGGAAGCCAAGTCATACAGAGGCACACCAGGTGGCATCCCTAGTTGCCGAGTCATCTCAGCCTGGCTCGACATGTGAGTGACTGAGCCTTCAGATTCCAGCCTCCAACTGTCACGTCACCCCCTCCCTCAGATCTTTCCAGCTGAGGCCCTAGGCATTGTAGAGTTGAGACAAGACATTGCCATCTTACCCTGTCCAAATTCTGGACCTCCTCCCAAAAAAATCAATAAGTAGAATAAAATGACTTTTTGAAGGTGTTAAGTTTTAGCGTAATTCATCACACAGCAGTAGTAACTAGGACATGCTCTATGAGGTGTCTATTGTTTGTTCCGAGTTTAGGAAAGAATCCAACTCCCAGAGAGAGATCAGATAATATTCCAGCCGCCAGCCAGTCTGGATTCAAAGTCAGTCTTTTTGCCCTGCTCCTACTCATATATTTTTCAATCAATAAAGATTTTCTGAGACATATGTTCCAGATCCTGTGGTGCACAGAAAAAAAATCATGAAGATACCAAAGTGCACACATGAATAGTCAGTAGGCTCAAACATGAAACCAGGCCAAATTATGGCTGCTGTCTTAGACATTCTTAGCTGACATTTTCTCAGACAGAATGGCTCTTTGATCCAGTAAGTATTTACTGGCAGTCTGGAGGGACAGGTCACCAAGTGGAACAACAGGAATATGAGTCAGGGGTACATCATAGGAGTGACATCAGGGAAGGATCAAAAAGGAAGGAAGGATATCTCTTTCTCTGACATTGGCTAAAAAGAGGATAAAAGGGGATCAACATTACAACAATATAAAGACATGAAGATGAGGGTGCACAAGGGAACTAATCCTTCTCTTGCATAGAATCAAGGTTATCTATGAGAAGAGAAATTGAGGAACTGAATAAACTCAGTACAAAATGCAATATGGATGTGTGTGTGTGTGTGTGTGTGTGTGTGTGTGTGTGTGTGTGTTTCAACTTACAAAATAAAAAGAGTGGGTAAGAGGTAAATGGAACCATCCACGGGTGGCAGTGAGGACCACCACAGGGCCAGAGACAAGCAGGGCCCAGGTGCCCCAAGGCAGTGTCCAGGTAGGAGAGAAACGACTCTGAGCTGAGCTCAGCAGCCTCTGGCAACTGATCTAGGAGACTGGAGAAGTCCAGTGCCTGACAGATGCCAAGACAGCAGGATACAGACTGGGAGGGGATGGCCAGGGAGTGAAGGAGATGGTAGCAGGTGGAAACGTTATGATGTCTGACCAACTGTATAGGACTAGGGATCCAGAGCGTGGAAGCACATCCTGTGAGGATGTGTGCAGGGAACTCTGAAGACCCAGACAATATGGTAGATAGCACAGAAACCCTAAAGGGAAGGAAGGGATAATGCAATGACCAAGGATGGGTAGTGGGTCTCCTCCTCCCTTCCCTCCACCCCCACAACATCTCTCATCTACACAACATTTCATGCCAGGAGCCCCTTCTCAAAAGACTCTCCAGAACATTACTCCCACAGAATGGGAGATTATCTGTTCATATGAGTCTCCTGGTATTAGCAGCCATTGGAGGCCATTAAAGTTAAAGCCCTTTTAGAAATAACAGCTATTTCTTCAAACACACCAGAACTAGCACTAAGAGAGAAAAACAGGCTGATTTTACCACTCTATAAGAACAATGTGCCTCAGTGTATGCTAATATACCCTTGGGGTCAATCACATAATGGGCCTGGAATGAATATTGATTGTGTAAATGGATGTTGCCTTTGAAAGATAGCATGGGTCTGGGGAAAATCCCCAGTCTTAATCCTGAAACTCAAAGGTCACCACAATGTGGTGTAGGTATGACGTTGACAACCTCACTGGCATTTACACCTAGCCCCCAGTCCCAATCCTAGCCAAACAGTGCTGGTCCCCATCACTGCACACAGTCTTCCCTTGAGGGCACCATGTATACTCCCATCCATGAAACCTGATTCTTGACTACATCACAAAGTACTCTCCATCCTCATGATCTGAGGTCAACTCCAACCCCTTCTCAGGCCACCCATTATTCCAGTCTCAGACTTACTAACTACAGGATTGACAAAATCACTTCTACTTCTCATACACTGCCTTGTAACACCTTTTGGATTATAGTCTTAGACCAGGAATTGGTAAATTTCTTAAAGGGCCAGAGTGTAAATTTTAGGCTTGGAGGGCCATATGCTCTGTTGCAACTACTCAACTCTTCCATTACAGTGATAAAGTAGCCAGAGACGGTATACATAAACAAATGAGCTTGGCTTTGTTCCAATAAAACTTTATTTATAAGACTAATCACCAGATTTGGCCTATAGGTTGAAGTTTGCTCATCCCTGTCTCAGACTGTTATTTTTACATTCATTATCTCTTACAATCTATGTCATGTACCCCAAAACAGACTTAAGTTTGTTAAAAGAAGGGACCAGGTATTATATATTTTCATTTACTCTTAGCCCCTACCTGGCACATGCTACACATACAAAAAAAAAAAAAATATATATATATATATATATATTAATACATACATCCTGATATAGATGTATGTATTAATAAGAATTTGAATATATATTGAATGATGTGCTACATATTGCAATTAGCTCCTTTTGTCATTTAACATGCATATTGACAGTGCAAACATTAATTTCTAACAACTCATACTAGTCTAATTGAACTGTGTGCCATAAAATATATTTTTTAACTTCCTTGGTCTGCTCTTTTGCCAGATTTTTTTCTTCTAATCGTTTCCACAGATGACATAATACATTCAGTCCACCAGCTACTTAACAGACTAACACATTCCACAAGCTATTTAACATCAATGGAAAGAACTCAGTCTTTCTGTAGATAGAAGTGCCCACTTGGGCATTCAGTGACTCTCTGTCACATCGTGGGAGCATGGAGACAGAGGTTTGCACAGGTAAGAGGAAAGCTTTAGGAAAAAAAGGAGAAGAAATCTACCACCACTGTAGACATAAAACAAATATCTGTAACCAAAATAAAATTAACTTCAGAGTGGGTTAGTGACAGTTTCTGTCATATGCTTCTAACTTGATTCTAAATCAATAACTGCAAAAGAGATAAGTAGACATCTTCTGAAAAATTTCAGAAATGCAATAAACTACACCATCCTCCCCAAAACCCCTCTTTTTTAATATGTTAAAGTAGATCTCATGTAAGTAGCTAAAAAGTACCTATTAGGTTCTTTCAGAATGAAACGATAAATGGGGCCCAGGAAGCCCAAGACTTCACTTCTTGTCAGTAGTAACCTTTAAGGCCAATAAAGTCCCCACTTCCTTTCCTCACCTCAAATGAATGCAAAAGCAGCTCAATTCAGGCAGCACAAGCAATGCTAGTCCCTGTCACCAAAGTCATCCTCACACATTCCTGAAGATTCAAATTGCTGTAAAGATCTGTAATGGAAAAGAACATTCTTCCACCCTCCCCAGAGGCAACTACTTATACCTCTTTTCCTTGATTATTTGGCATTTGCTTCTCCATCTCTATTGCTCTACCTTGATGTTTTCCCTCTCAGGCATTGTTTCCTGCTTTCACCACAGGGAAGACAGAATTTCTGTCTTCCCTACACACTCTCCCTACACACTCTCCATACGATGTGGTTGTATCACAGTTTTGGTTGGCTCAGTGCTCAATGTTACTATGGTTGAATTGTTTCCTCCCCAAATTCATATGCTCTAACCCCCAATACCTCATAATGCAACCTCATTCGGAAAATAAGGTCATTACAGATGTAATTAGTTAAGTTGAGGTCTTTAGGGTGGGCCCTAATCCAATATGACTGGTGTCCTTACAAAAGGGAGAAACTTGGACACAGAGACACACATAGAGGGAGGACAATGGGAAGACACGAGGGGGAAAGATGGCCATTTATAAGCCAAGGAGAGAGACCTGGCACAAATCCTTCCCTCATGGCCCTCAGAAGGAACCAACCCCACCAACACCTTAGTCTCAGACTTCTAGCCTCCAGAACTGTGAGACAACAAATTTCTGTTTTTTAATCTGTCAAATCTATGGTACTTTGTTCTGGCAGACCTAGAAAATGAATACAAGTATTCACATCATTGCGACTACACAAACATTAATGAAAGCTAGCCAAATGGCACATGAGATCGTTTCTTGTCTATTGCAAGTTTCTTTTCCCCTAGAGCTAATGCTAGTCTTGTTTGTTTGTTTGTTTGTTTGTTTGCCTAGTGAACAGTTTATTTAAACAGATTCAACTTCAGATTCATCTTCCCTTGTATAAATCATCTCTCAAAGGGTCCACATGCATCAGATGGTCTGCTCACTTCATCCTCCCTTGGAGCCTTCCAACCTGAGAACTGTGGGGGATGCAGTGAAAGCTGAGCTGTGCTAATCAACTGACAAGGTGAGTTCCAGCCTTGATGTAAGCTCAAAAGACTGCATTTTCCGGAAGTATGGGGAATGACTGGAGGTGGGGAGCAGAAGGGCAGTATAACCATAAATGTGTGTTCTCTGATGACACCTGTGTCAGAGGACTCATGGGCAGAGGCTGCAGTGGTAGTAATACCAGTTAGACAGCAAACACTGTAAAACACGTAGGGGTATGGGAATCCAAGATGAGGCAAAAGAATAGGGGCAGAAAGCTTGAATAAGAGATATCCTGAAAAAAAATTTTTAAGTCGGCATAAACAAATGGAATTCTAGGAAATGTGAGTGGAAGTAAAAATGGCCCTGATTGGGCAATCCCTTTGGGTCCCCTACCGCTGTGGGAGCTTTTCTGTCCTCTCAATAAATCCTGCTGTTTCAAAAAAAAAAATGGCCCCAATTAAAGACAAAATGACACCTTCCCTCTACACTAATATCAAACCTCCATGAATTCTACCTTTGCAGTTAGGAAAAAATGCCTTTTTATTTTTATTTATTTATTTATTTTTTGAGTTGAACTCTCACTCTGTCACCCAGGCTGGAGTACAGTGGCATGCTCAAGGCTACCTCAGTGAAGACCTGCTGGGCTCCAGCAATCCTTCGGCCTCAGCCTTCCAAGTAGCCGGATCTACAGGCGTGCACTACCATGCACAGTGAATTTTTTTACTTATTGTAGAGACGAGGTCCTGCCAAGTTGCCCGGGCTGGTCTCGAACCCATGGGCTCAGGCAATCCACTCGCCTCGGCC
>NW_007250863.1:439606-440079 GCF_000164805.1 Carlito syrichta
GAGTAGCTGGAATTACAGGCATGCGCTACCACACCCGGCTGATTTTTTTATTTATTGTAGAGATGAGGTCTCGCTGCTCAGGCGGGTCTCGAACCCACGCGCTCAGGCAACCCATTCACCTCAGCCTCCCAAAGGCGCGGGATTACAGGCTGAGCCACCGAGCCCAGTCCAAAGTCCTTTTTTAAAAAAACAGGGCTGGCTGTAATCCCAGCACTTTGGGAGGCAAAGGGGAGAGAATCACCTGAGCTCACGCGTTCGAAACCAGCCTGAGCAACATGGCAAGATCTCGTTTCTACAATAAATCAAAGAATTAGCTGGGTATGGTGGCGCATGTCTGTGGTTCCAGCTACTTGTAAGGCTGAGGCAGAAGTGTCACCTGAACCCAGCAGGTTGAGGCTGCGGTGGCTGTGAGTGTGCCAATGGGTGACAGAGTGAGACTCTGACTCAAACACACACACACACACACACACACA
>NW_007250863.1:440159-461549 GCF_000164805.1 Carlito syrichta
GAGAGAGAGAGAGAGAGAGAGAGAGAGAGAGAAAATCATATACACCAGACCCTGTTTCAAAAATAATAATAATCTTTCAAGATGCAGACTTTACTCCACAATTTATCTCAGTCAAGACCAAAAGTTCTCAATAATTTGTTATATATTCCATCATCACAATCCACACAGTTTTGTGGCAGCTCCCAAAAACTCATGCAGCAAAGCAAAAATACATGAATAATTAGGATTCAGAAAAATACAGCTAGAAGGTCAAGAGTTAGGGAAAATTAAGGCATCAGTACATACAGTACATGACCACATATAGAGAGACCTACTGCTACATCATGCCAACCCGGTTTGTATTTCCTGACAGCCAAAACAAAAAGAGAGACGTGATCAATTACAAGGTTTACATTTTCCAACAAGAGGGGAACAAAAACTCAATAGAGAAAGAAAAATAACTGGCAGAAAGAACTTTTCATGTGAGGCTTTGTGTAGCACAGTGTTTTCAAGCTAAGGGCAACCCAGGTCACTAAAAGCATTTTTTAAATGGAACAGAACGAACAGAAAATATCAGAATGCATCAAACATTTTCTGTGAATTGACTTTCAATCACAACTAAAGATGGGTATGTGTTATCAGATTGCAATGTAAAGTACATTTCTTACTGGAAGATATAGTTATAAAAATTTGAAAAGCACCAGGAGAAGATACTAAGTGGACTTAATTTCCAAACCAACCTGTGCCTTCTGCCTGGCTCTGGGTAGTGTGGAGTGAACTGTCCTTGTTACAGCAGATCGTGGTCCTGGCTCGTTCTCCCACCAGTTCCTAGACCTTTGACCCTATCCAGTGGGTTTGCTTTGCACCTTCTAGGCCCTCCTACAGTGTTAGTGCCTTTGGGCAAGTACAACAGGTAGTGCTCCCTTGCCCCTTTTGACCCCTCAACTATTTGGCACCCATCTCTCAATCTATCTGCCATCTCTCTGCCCCACCTCACCCCTCCCCATACTCCCTCTCTTCTATGAAAACCTTAATCAGGGATGCAAAAAAACAGAATAGTGCCTTTTCCTGCCTGCTCCAATCTGTATCTTCTCCAATTTCTCCAAGTTCCTTCTGAAAGTATAAACCAATTACTTATACACTCATGTTCATAGCAGCATAATTCACAATAGCCAAAAGGTAGAAACAACCCATGTGTCCAAGAGATAAATGGCTAAAAAAAATGTGGTCTATCCATACAATGGAATATTATTCCATCTTAAAAAGGTGTGGGCCAGGCACAATGGTGCATACCTATACTCCCAGCTACTTGTGAGACTGAGGCAGGGGTTCAAGGCTGCGGTGTGCTATGATTGCACTTGTGAATAGCCACTGCACTTCAGCCCAGGAAACATAAGGAGATCCAGTCTTTGTAAAAAATAAATGAAGTTCTGATACTTGCTACAACATGGATGAGCCTTGAAAGCTAAATCGAAGAAGCCAAACACAAAAGGACAAATATTGTATAATTCTAATTAGATGAGGTACCCAGAACAGGCAAAATCATACAGACAGAAAATAGAATGGTGGTTATTAGGGGCTAAGGGGAGGGGAAATGGAGAGTAACTAAGTAATGGGTACAGTGTTTCTGTTTGGGTTGATGAAAGAGATCTGGGAATAAATAATGGTTGCACAACCTTGTAAATGTACTTGATGTCACTGAATTATACACTTCAAAATAGTTAAAATAGTAAATTTAACGTTATGTATTTTTTACCACAATAAAAAAGCATAACCTCATTCCAATCATAAGAAAACCTATTTTGAGGGATATTCAACAAAATAATTCATCAATACTCTTCAAAAGTATCAAGGTTATGACGGACAAGGAAAGACTGAGGAATTGTTACAGACTGCAGGAGACCAAGGAGAAATAACAAGGGAATACAATGTGAGATCCTGACGAGGATCCTAGAACACTAAAACAGGACATTAGTGGAAAAACTGATGAAATTAAATAAGATCTCTAGTATAGTAAAGAGTACTATCTCAATGTTGATTTTTGACTCTAATAATAGTACTATTATTATGAAGACATTGACATTAGAGAAAGCTGGATGAAGGACATATGGAAACTATACCATTTTTGCATCTTTTCCATAAGCCTAAATTTTGTTGAAAACAAAAAGTTAAAACAAAAATACTAATTCATGCTAACAAAAAAAAAGACAGCAATATACAGGTACTTTGAAAAGTTTATGAAAAAAATAGAATTCAAAGGTAAAAATAAAAAATATAAACTTTATTTTTCAAAATAAGTTCCATCAAAGTCAAGCACTTTTGTAAGTGATGATACTAGCCATTTAATCTATCCCTAAAGAACTGAGAGTCCTAAGAATTTAATCATGTCAATGCAGTTTTTTTTTACATTATTCACTGAAGAAAAATGAGTGCCCCTTATAGATTTTTTTAAGATTGAAAAACAAAAAGAAGACAGAAAGAGACAAATAAGGACTGTGAGGTGGATGCCTAATGATTTCCCATTGAAACTTTTGAAAAATTGCCCTTATTTGACAAGAGGAACAAGCAGGAGCACTGTGATGGTGGTGAAGCTTTCCTGCACATTTTTCTGCTAAAGCTTTGGCTAACTTTCTCAAGACACTCTCAAATAAGCAGATGTTTTCATTCTTTAGACCTCCAGAAAGTCAATAAGCAAAATGCCTTGAACATCCCCAAAAAACTGTTGCCATGACCCTCACTCTTGACCGGTCCACTGTTGCTTTAACTAAACCATTTCTACCTCTTGGTAGCCATTGCTTTGATTGTGCTTTGTCTTCAGGATGGTAGTGATAAAGTCATATTTCATCTCTTCTTACAATTCTTTGAAAAAAATGCTTCAGGGTCTTGATCCCACTGGTTTAAAATTTCCATTGAAAGCTCTGCTCTTGTTTGCAACAGATCTGGGTGCAACACTTTTGGCACTCATTGAGTGGAAAGTTTGCTCAACTTTAATTTTTCAGTCAGAATTGTGTAAGCTGAACCATCTGAAATGTCTATGGTATTGGCTATCATTGGTCCTATTCAATTAAGGCATGAACAAGATGAACTTTTTCCTTGAAAATGATATGGCCAGTCTGCTGCTGCAGGTTTCATCTTCAACATCAGCTCATCCCTTCTTAAAATGAGCTATCCATTTGTAAACTGCTGATTTCTTTGAGGCCACCTGTCCCTATAAGCTTTCATAAAGTATCAATGACTTCACAATTCTTCAACCCAAGTTTTACCATAAATTTGATATTTGTTCTTGTTTCAGTTTTAGTAGAACTCATGTTGCTCTGATAGGGACCCTTTTCAAACTGATATCTTATCCTACTTAGTGCCTCAAACTAGATCCTGTTCAGACATATTATAGCAAGTTAATACAAGTTTATTTTGGTGCAAAAAACTGAGGTCCATGCACAGCTTTTTCATAATATGCATTTTCTTTTTTTTTTTTTTGAGTTGGAGTCTCACTCTGTCGCCCAGACTGGAGTGCAGTGGCCGCTTCCAGCCACCACAGCCTCAACCTGCTGGGCTCCAGCGATCCTTCCGCCTCAGCCTTCCAAGTAGCCGGAATTACAGACGCGCGCTACCACGCCCAGATGATTTTTCTGATTTATTGTAGAGATGAGGTCTTGCCTGCCCGGGTGGGTCTCGAATGCGTGGGCTCAGGCAATCCACTCACCTCAGCCTCCCAAAGGCGCGGGATTACAGGCTGAGCCACCAAGCCCGGCTATAATATGCATTTTCCATTAACTTTTTGAAATCCTCTTGTATAGATGTGTGTTAACTCTGGTATTTACCCTAGAGGTGGTCAGTTCACACTTGAAGTACCCAAATCAGAAACACTCTGGGGATGGTGGGTGAGCATTTGAGAGACTTAATCAGAGTCCATTTGCACCAGCGTTGGTTAATTAGCATAATGAAAATAAGCAATGACTCCCCGCCCTAGAGACTGGGTAAAAATATTGTGCTGCCAGGCTCGGTGGCTCAGCCTGTAATCCCGCGCCTTTGGGAGGCTGAGGTGAGTGGATTGCCTGAGCCCACGGGTTCGAGACCCACCTGGCCAGCGAGACCTCATCTCTACAATAAATCTAAAAATCAGCCGGGCATGGTAGTGCATGCCTGTAATTCCGGCTACTCGGAAGGCTGAGGCGGAAGGATCGCCAGAGCCCAGCAGGTTGAGGCTGCGGTGACCGGGAGCGGCCACTGCACTCCAATAGGGGTGACTGAGTGAGACTCCAACTCAAAAAAAAAAAATTATGCTGCCATCTCTACCCTTGCAAGAACCACAAAGAAGAATCTAAAAAGACCAGCAGTCTTCCCCCTTCAGAGAGGAGGCACAGGACTCTGTCAGGGCCCATGGTCAACAAATAAAGGAAGGCCCTGTCCCTTCTCTGGAGGTTAGCTGAATCCTGCCACTGGAATACTGTGGCATGTACATTGAATGCCTCTTTCCCACAAGGAGCTTGGCCAGAGAGTATGAGCCTTTGCTGAACTTAGGGAACAGACTGTACAGGGGTATCTCTCTCTCTCTCTCTGTCTCTGTGTGTGTGTGTGTGTGTGTGTGTGTGTGTGTGTGTGTCTGTCTTAAGAGATAGGATCTTGCTCTGTCACACAGGTTGGAGTGCAGTGGTGTGATCATAGCTCACTTAGGGAACAGACTGTACAGGGGTATCTCTCTCTCTCTCTCTCTCTCTCTCTGTGTGTGTGTGTGTGTGTGTGTGTGTGTGTGTGTGTGTGTGTCTGTCTGTCTGTCTTAAGAGATAGGATCTTGCTCTGTCACACAGGTTGGAGTGCAGTGGTGTGATCATAGCTCACTGCAACCTCAATTCCTGGGCTCAAGCAATCTTCCTGCCTCAGCCTTCCAAGTAGCTGGGACTACAGGCATGAACCACTACACTCAGCTAAAGCGGGGGGGCTCTTTTCATGACTGCTTGCTAACAAGTGTCTGAATGAGTGGCCAAAATGGGTCTGAGACTTGCTGGCATTATAACAACTCCCAGTCATGAGACTGTGGGAAAGGATGCACAAAGCCCCTACCTACTACTTCTCAAAAGAACCTGACAATTCTTCAAAGCCCAAACCAGTTTGTGTCAGTTCACAACAGATTATTTGTTAGGATTCCTGAGAACACGTTTAAGGCTCTGTGAGCATGTGCCAGACTGGTTTACGTTCCCCAGAGCAGAGCCCTCCTGGGACAAGGTCACCAGCTGGGCTGCTACTCTCCACAGAGAGAGTTGTTTGGGCAGTGAAATGCACCCTCAGGACACCAAGCAGTCAAACTATGGCCCTCAGGCTTTTAGTGGCAAGATGTCCAAAGGTGACCAAACAAATTTATTTAGCCCAGGGTCTAAATTGACTCAACAATGGAATTAATCACAAAGCCCACAAACAAAAAAGTCCATGCTTTTATTTTCTTTTGGGCCAGATGTAACCAACCCCATCTTCTATTTTCTTTCTCCCAAGGGGCAGACTCCTCTGTCATTTCCTGTCCTCATCCCCCTGCTTCCTCATTCATCTCTCACTAGCTAGCCCAGCTGCTACCAGTCATCCTAACTCCCTGCTCTCCCTCAAAGCCAATCCCAGTCTTCAGCAGCCCCCGGTGAGAGTCCCAGTTGAGAACATCAAAACTCCAGTACCGACCTACAGGGAAACAAGGTATCCGACGAGCTTCATGGCCCATTGGTCTGAGAGAAACTTCCTTCTCAACTTCCTGAAACTCTGCAAAGATGGAAGCCATCTTCCATGCAAGGTTCCACCAAAACAACTGCCCCTTTGGAACTACTGGACGTGGAGACTTAGAAAAACAAAGACCCTGCTGTGGTCAGCAGAATGATGCCCCTCCCCCAAAAGATGCCCACACCCTAATTCCACACAGAGGGAAATTAATGTTGCAGATGGAACTAAAGTTGTTTATCATCTAACCTTATAATTGAATTGTCCAGGTGGACCCAATGTCACCACAAGGGTCTTTAAAAGGATAAGGGGATAGGGAAGTAGAGGAGAATATCAGAGTAATGCAATGTGAGAAGGTTGTTGCTACTTTGAAGATAGAAGGGGCCATGAGTCAAGGAATGTGGGCAGTCTCCAAAAGCCGGAAAAAGCAAGAAAATGGGATTTTCCCCAGAGTTTCCAAAAAGGAATATAGGCCTATTGACACCTTGATTTAGCCCAGTGAGACTGACATCAGACTTCTGACTTACAGAACTATAAGACAATAAAATTTGTGTTGTTTTCAGCCACTAATTTTATGGTAATTTGTTAGGGTGACAATAGGAAATGAATATACCTGCTCATCAAATGTCATTGAGTCTTTCAGGCCTAATGAATAAGTGATTCTTACTGACGTAAAACTATTTATGCAAAGCCCATAGCACTTTCAAGTTGCTTCCCCTGAGGCTGGCTCCATGTGCTGGCTGTTGCAGGCCTCCATTTCCTCAGCACTTACCTCCAAAGAAACCAGCGCCCAAGGAAGGAAAACACACAGTGGTTTTGTGTCACAGGGCAAGTTCTAAATAGAACACTTTGCCTGTGCCATTTTTATGAGGTATCTGCTTGACACAGATCTTTAAAAAGAAAACCCACTCAGAGTTATTTCTGTAACCGAAGGTGGGCAAGAATGGGGATAGTAAAATGAGACCATTACTTATGAAATGAGCAATGGAAGTTAAGTCTGTTCTTACTTAGCATTTAATGCATCAATTCGCAACTAAGTATGATGACGACAATTTCCATTTCAGACCACCCAAAACTCACAGTGCGCCAGTCTGAGCCTTGATGTTGTTCTTTAATGACCTCAAAGTTGTTTTATGCCAATCTGTTCTTCTGGTTGTTTGTTTGGCCAGTGCCACGAACTCAAGAGAGCTAGAATTCACTCTTTGCAACGTATTTTTCTTGTGGCAAGTACATTAAACCCACAGTAAAACAGAATCCTCCTCAACAGAAGGTAAGGGTGGGGGAAGGGAGCTACATGGGAGTCAGCACTCCCTATTTAAGTAGATTAGGATTCTCCTCCCAACTAGCTGGGAGTGAAGGTTCAAACCCTAGCGGTGTCCAACAGACAAAGCTCTTCCTCAGAGATTCTTATTACCCAGGCTTGAAAGTAGTTAGTGATCACAATGGCTGGCCTAAAAATAAAGAGCAATGATTTCCAATTTCAGAACAGGGAGCCATTTAAGCTCTATTTTTAGCATGTCTCGATTACCTGTGAAGTGGCATATGGCTCCTGTAATTCCCCAAAGCGTGAGAGCATTAAAAGATTGAAGTGCCTGGGATAAATGGGTTGGTCCCCAAATGATTGTACACAGACTGACCAAAGCAGACAGCCAACACCCCAGTTGACCCAATGGGCTTCCAAAGGGACCTGCCATCATGCTGCAATCTCCTAGCCATTAGCAATGGTTCAAATATTAAGCCAGATGATGGAGGAGTTTCCACTACCAATTTATGATATTGAAGACTTTATGTTTTTGACAGGAGGACATTTTATAAGCAATTACACCCTAGGGAAAAAGAAGAATCCTGAATCAAAATGCCAGGGACTGGTTCAGGCTAAAGTACAGCAAGAAGAAAAACATCTTGTGTTGCAGGGTATACTGGGGCCCAGTGACACTTCCCTAAAATGCAGGATGAGAGCCCTGCAGAAATGAGCCCTCTTGGCTCCCTTTATCTCAGATCTACTGTGCACAACTCAGGGCACTTGAATGTGCTTCATTACATACCCAGGAGGAAGTGTGGCAAGTCTGAAAGCTGCCCACAACTAAGAAAGATAAAGGAGAAGATTTCTTCTGCGATGGAGCCATAGCAGGGAAATTCTGGAGGAGAAAGCAAAACAAGCCAGCTGCCCTGATAACAATGTGCACACTTCACAAGGGGCCAATCATCCGTTAGTCTTTTCTTGTCAAGGTCAATGTAAAAGAAATTTCTGAAGGCCAGACCTATAATCCCAGCATTTTGGGAGGCCGAGGTGGGAGGCTTACTTGAAGCCAGAAGTTCAAAATCATCCTAGGATACAGGAGGCCCTAATCTCTAAAAAAAATTAATAATAATCAAAATAAATAATTTAGCTGGGTGTCGTGGCACACATCTGAAGTCCCAGCTATTCAGGAGGCTGAGGCGGGAGAATCACTGGAGCCCATGAGTTTGAGGTTACAGTGAGCTATGATTATACCACTGCACTCCAGCCTGGGCAACAGAGCAAGACCCAGTCTCGAAAAGAAAAGAAAAGAAGAAAGCAGAGAGAGAGAAAAAAATGCATTGCTAGTTTTTTGTTTGTTTTTGTTTTTTGAGTCAGAATATCACTCTGTCACCCAGGCCAAAGTGCAGTGGCACGCTCGTGGCCACCGCAGCTTTGACTTGCTGGGCTCAGGCGATCCTTCTGTATCAGCCTTCCAAGTAGTTGGAACTGCAGGTGTGTACCACCATAGCCAGCTAATTTTTCTTGGTTTATTGTAGAGACGAGATCTCACCGAGTTGCCCAGGCTGGTCTCGAACCCCTGGGCTCAAGCAATCCTCTTGCCTCGGCCTCCCAGAGTGCTTGGATTACAGGCATGAGCCACCACGCCTAGAGAGAAATATTGCTGTTAATAGCTGATCAAGTGTCATAGGAAGATTCTTGTACATATGGCTGAAGTGGTTTGCACACAAATGCTGTTGTGCTGCCAAAATTCTCCTATGGATGGTATCACAATAATTTTACATATTTTTTAGACCTCTCACGAGAGAAATACTTTCCACACATGTAACTAGACCTTACAACATGACGAGGCCAAGAGCAGGGAAGATTAAGCAGTGCTGACTTTCTGTTGACCATGTGTGATGTGCATTTGAGTAGGAGACATCAATAAGTGATACTATTAAATACTAATTTCTGACCTGGTTTGGGAAAATGAAGCTCTGGCTTTAGAGTCATATGTTGTTTTCACTCACTCAACAAATATTTTTTTCTTTTGCTGTCTATTCTAGATGAGACACCGTCCAGGTGTAGTGTACCAGCAGAGACGGGGAGGCCTTAGAAGGCCATGGTCTTTGCCTGGGCACTAGGGAAAAAATTGCTCATATAGCATGATTTTCGGAGTCCTTGCAGTCCCTGCTGGGACTCTGTGAACCAGCACGTGCCTTCTCCTCAAGCAGTGACCCTTCTCCAGGGCTTCAGGAAACAGCCAAGTTAGGGGTGGGGAGGGAGGGAGGAAAGGGAAGAGGGAATTATGTCTGGCTACAACAAATCGGATTTCCTTGTATTTTCCAGCAGACCAAGTAAAGCAAAGATAAATAAGGTGTCTCACAATCCCCTCTCAAAAATAAATAACTCATCCTCAATTGGTGGTTTCTTCCTGTTTATAACTATAAATCCTAGGAAAATGAAATTGCAACTGTGGCATGCATGAATTATTTTAGTCAGACGTGCTATTCTCTTCTACCTCCTAAGCAAGAATTCATCAGCTCCAGGCTGAGAGCCAAGATTCCTCAAGACAGGGCCTAGGACAATATGGAGGGAAGGAAGGAAGGGACCAAAGACTTAGCAGAGCCCAAGGAGGTGATGAGAACAGTGCTGCTGGATCCATCATGGGACAAATGAGTCTTGCTGGCTATGCCAAACCCCTAAGTCATAAGCATAGAAGGTATTTCCTACCTTATATACAAAAATGGATGTACATAAATTTGAAAAATTATCAGAAGGAAGTGATTGATGGCAGAAGAAAAAAATAAAGAAGACTTCTAAATCAGGCTGCCAAAAGGACCTGTAATCACTTCTCAAAGGCCCTCATCTCCAAATAACACCACATTGGGGATCAGGACTTAAACACAGGAATGAATCTTGGGGGATGGAGACACAAACGTTCAGTCCTTAACACATGCCAAAACAAACTTCTCTCTCTCAGCCAGTGTGCCTATAATCCCAGTGCTTTGGGCGGCCAAGATAGGAGGATTGCTTAAGATCAGGAGTTTGAGACTAGTCTGGACAACATATTGAGACCCTCATCTTTATTTTTTAAATTGTTTTTAATTTGTTTTAATTTTTAATTTTATCGGCTCGGTGGTGCATGCCTGTAGTTCCAGCTACTCAGGAGGCTGAAGTAAAAGAATCACTAGAGCCCAGGAATTCAAGACTGAAGTGAGCTATGATCGCACCACTGCACTCCAGCTTGGGTGACAGAGCAAGACGATGTCTTTAAAAAATAAGTTTTAAAAAATGATCTCCCTCTTATTCACATACACACAACTGATGAGTACACAAGTTGAAGGGCCAAAGAGTATTAGGAAAGGGGATGAGTCCACCTACTATGTGAAGGAAATATATGATGAAGTGGTCTTCACACACAATAGGGTTCTATCCATGGTGTGCAAGTGTGGGTTTTTGCTGTTATTGTTTATTTGTAACACATCTGAGCCCCTACTATGTGCCAGGAGCTTAATACATACCATGTAATTTAATCCTAGGGATGACAGCTGCTCTGTTTGCTTCCCTGAGGAAACTGCAAGTAGAATAGTAGTTGGGAATGCCCTTTAAAAAATAATGTGGCAAACAGAAGACCAGTGGATGGATGAAACTGTCACCCGTGAGAAAGGATGTAGACCTCAAAATGTTTGCTTCTGTGATTACTGAGATATTTGACACCCAAGAGTCACAAAGTATCAGAAAACAAAGTCCTGTCTTCAGCAAGTTCACCAGTTCCAACAACTTAATGCTTTTAAAATATGTCCACAGCTGTGAGATTTGCAAAAATGCAATAATATGCAGCAGTAGAAACTGATCATTATCTCTAGTATCCACTATTTCTCTTTTTAGAAATACAGGTATTCCTCAACTAATGATGGGGTTACGTCTAGATAAAACCATCAAAAGTTGAAAACACACTTTTGACTTGAAATATTTTGAACTTATGATGGGTTTATGGGGATGTAACTCCATCATCAAGTCAAGGAGCATACTGAATGCCGTGACACTTTCACACCATCAGAAAATCAAAAAACTTGTTAAATCAAACCATTATAAGTCAGGTATGGTCTGTAGAATCCTTTCCTCTCCCAATAGTAGATAGAATAATGCCCCCTGAAATATGTCCATATCCTAATTCCTGGAACCTGTGAATATGTTAGCTAGCGTGGCAGATGAGACTTTGTAGATTTGGGTAAGTTAAGGATCTTGAGATGGGGACAATATCCTGAATTAACTGGGTGGACCCAGCATAACCACAGGGGTCTTTAAAAGATAGAAGAGGAAGGCAGAAGAGCCAGAAAAGTAAATGTGATGAAGGAAGCAGGGGTCAGGGTAATCTGAAGAAGAGACCAAGAGCCAAGGAATGCAGGAAACTTCTAGAAGCTGGAAAAGGTAAGGAAAGGGATCCCTCACGAGAGTCACCAGCAGGTACTCAGCCCTGCCAACTGATTTTAGACTCTGGATCTCCTGGAACTATAAGATAATGAATTAGTGTTGTTTGCAGTCATTACATTTGTGGTAATTTATCCCTCCACTTCCTTCTGCCAAGGGCTGGAAAATGGACACAGTGCTGGTGAGAGAAGAAACTTGGTCCTAAACGAGCTTGCAGAACAAAGCCAAGTGCCCATCCTGGCCTGGCCAGTGGTCAGCAGACCATAGCCTAAGAGGGAAAGAGTTATGCTATCTCGGGGTCTCTATGACAGCAGTTTAGCCTACACCCCAATACATATGGAATACCAAATACCAGTGGGAATGGGGAGCAGCAGAAATGTTTACACTTTGGGACCACACATTTTGAAAATCAATTAGGCTTTCTCTTCTAAAGCTGAATGTTCATTTACTCTCTCCTTCCATGAATATGTTATGTTTTTCATTCATTAGTTTGTTCATTCACTCATTTGTTAGGAACATATGCTGATACAACAGTTTAGAGATTCTGCAACTCAAAACCCAGCAAAACCACTCCTTGCTATATACCTTTATGAAATACATTTCACACATGTACCAGCAACATTTATCAGAACGGTGATAGGAGGTCTGCTCATAGTAGCAAAAAATGGAAAGCAATGCAAAAGTCCATCAGTGGGAGGAAGGGTAAATACACAGTGGCATATTCGAACAATGAAATGTCAGACAGGAAAAATATATGAACTGCAAACTTAGAGACAGCAAGCAAGTCACAAGTCTCTGTGCAGTTTTGGTCCCGGTTTTATAAAATGAAAAACAAGCAAAACCAGACAATATGTTTTTAAGAGATACATATGGAAATGATAAAACTATTTCTTAAAAAAGAAAGGAAAGATGATTTTTAAAAAGACTTATGGTGGTGATTTCCTCTAGGGGAGGGAAAAGGAGGGGACAGAGCTGAAATACATAGCGTGAGACTCCAATTCAAAAAAAAAAAAAAAAAGAGTTTTATTTCTTACAATGAAAGATGGGTCCAGCCAGACACGATGGCTCACACCTGTAACCCAACACTTTGGGAGGTGGAGGTGAGAGGCTTACCTGACCAGCCTGAGCAACATGGCAAGACCTCGTCTCTACAATAAATAAAAAATTAGCTGGGCATAGTGGTGCATGCCTGTGGTTCCAGCTACTGGGAAGGCTGAGGCAGAAGGATTGCCTGAGCCCAGTAGGTCAAGGCTGTGGTGGCCGTGAATGTGCCACTCCAGCCTGGGTGACAGAGTGAGACTCCAATTCAAAAAAAAAGAAAGATGGGTCCATAACTATATATTTTATAATGATGCTTGATGCTATCACAGGACATCAAATGTCATAGCAGCATCAGAATTGTTTTTAATGCCTAGCACTACATGAAAAGGCCTCATAGAGAGCTGCACAAAGGAAGGATTCTCTCAGTGGTTTGAAAAGAGAAGAGAGATGGGAGAACCAAGTGAACACAAAGCACTGCCCAGCAGAAAGCAGTGCACGCTTTTCACGCCGCCAAGCAGCAACCTCATTGCCGAAGCACGGCATCGTGTCTCTATTAGTGTCGATTTGCACTTTGGTGGGTTAATTTATACTTAACTTGTGAATTCCTTTCAGGCTTATACTTGTAAAAGCAAACGTAGCTTCTATAGAGTTAGGTGCCTGTGTTTTCAAGTAGCATTATAATTCAAAAATGTAAGGCAATTAAAAAGAAATGAAGTTCTGACACATGCTACAATATGGATGAACCATGAGGACATTATGCTGAGTGAAATTAGCCAGTCATAAAAGATCACAAATTTCATGATTCCAACTATAGAGGTACCTAGAGTAGTCAGATTCACAGAGACGGAAAGTGGAATGCTAGTTGCCAGGGATTGGTAAGGTATTACCGTTTGAGAAGATGCAGACGTTCTGGAGATGGATGGTGGTGATGGTTGCACAACAATGTGAATATATTTAATGCCACTGAACTGCACACTTAAAAATGTTAAAATAGCTGGGATCGGTGGCTCAGCCTGTAATCCCGCGCCTTTGGGAGGCTAAGGTGAGTGGGTTGCCTGAGCCCGCGGGTCCGAGACCCGCCTGGGCAACCTGGTGAGACCTCTTCTCTACAATAAATCAAAAAATCAGCTGGGTGTGGTAGCGCATGCCTGTAATTCCGGCTACTCGGAAGGCTGAGGTGGAAGGATCGCCGGAGCCCAGCAGGTCAAGGCTGTGGTGGCCAGGAGCGGCCACTGCACTCCAGTCTGGGTGACAGAGTGAGACTCCAACTCAAAAAAAAAAAAAAAAAGTTAAAATAGTAAATTTTGGCCAGGCGTGGTAGCTCAAGCCTATAATCCCAGCACTTTGGGAGGCCAAGGTGAGAGGACTACCTAAACCCACAGATTCAAGAACAGCCTGGGCAGCTTGGCAAGACCTCATCGCTTCAGTAAATCAAAAATTAGCCAGGCATGGTACTGGGTGCCTGTAGTTCCAGCTACTTGGAAAATTCAGGTGGAAAGATCGCCTGAGCACAGTAGGTCGACGCTGGGGTGGCTGTGAGTGTGCCACTGCACTCCAGCCTGGGTAAGGGAGTGAGACTCCAACTCAAAAAAAAAGGTAAATTTTATGCCATGAATATTTTACCACAACAAAAAATAAACAAAAGCTAATAAACCTCTTCTTAAAAGTTTAAGGCAAAGCAGGGATTCTTGGAAAATATTTTCCTTGTGAGGGGAACTTTAGCATTCATTTGAGAAATCCTGTTCTATTTTGTTTCTTTCGAAACTACCAGCAAGGAGGGAGTTTCAGAGTAACTAGACGTTATATTTCAGAAAACTGTCTTCTAACTCGATGTGTGTTCCTAAAATGTGCACCTTTCCTTCTTTCTAGATAAAAAGAACTTGCTTAAACAAACACCCTTTGGTTTAACTGCTTATTTCATTGTGTGGTTCATAAAATGACCACATCACATCTTCCTTCAATTAGGGAAATGAAAGTTAAGTAAAATGTATCACTGAGTGAAACTTTAGATATCTTTGAATCTTCCTGGTTATCAGATCTTACAGTTAAACAGGCACTCAATAAACACTTGTAGAATTTAATTGAATTCCAATATACAGCAGTGTCGAGTCAACTGTTTTGTCTGTCCTGCAAATTCAAGTGAGTTTATGCTCACAATTTAAAAATGCAACAAATGGGGAAAGTACATGGTACGAATTAACTACCAAGTATTCTTACATTCATTATTGTGAATTTTAGAACTTTCACAGTAACTTGCCCCTGAGAGGGCATTATAACTATTCAACTAATTTTTTTGCCAGGTTCACGGGCTGACATTGGCATACACTTGGTGACTGAAGAACGAATATTTTCCACAGTGCTGTCCATGAACAAAACTGAGGTATCATAATGGCAAGGCTTTGAGATGGTTCTTTCAGTCTTTCTTGGCACCCTTTGAAGTCCGCTGAAACTAAAAGCATCATTTTGCAGGGGACGGCATGATGACAACACAAAACTAAGCTAGAAACCGCAAAGGGATTATGAAAGCCCCAACTTTTTCCCTGTCAGTCTGGGACTTAAATCCATATCTCAGCCAAATATGAAGTTACATTGATGACCTTCATATTTGGCCTTCAGCACACAGTTTTCCCTATGGTTCTGGGAAACAAATTACCTTTAAATGACAGCCAGGTAGTGAAAGTAAAAGAACGGTGAAAGGGGGGGGAAGAAAGAGAAGGAACCAAACTCCCAAGGGTTTTATCTTTGCATATCCTGATCCCACAGCTCAACTCAAGACCAGAATTAATCATCTCAAAATAGTGCAAATGATGCAGTAAGACAGGGACAGCGCTGTGGACCACGAAAGCCCAAATGTAGTTTCCGGTAGAGGTGTCAATCGATCTCTGCTTCCATCTATCTCCATCTCTCTCTCTCTCTCTCTCTCTCTCTCTCTCTCTCTCTCTCTCTCTCACACACACACACACACACAAAGCACATATAGAACGGATGCTAAGCCACAAGCACATAGTGTCTTGAACTGCAACTGAAAGCAAACACCAGGAGGGCAAGTACCCTGCCAGTCCACATGTGACTATTGCCCTGGACTGAACTCCTCTTCTTCATAGGCCATTCCCATCATTCAGGGATCTATGGAAACAAAGAATGGATATAAAATGCCACCCTGCCTACAACTTAATTTCCTTACAGGATAAACAAGGAATATGTTCATCACCTCCTTATTTATGACATCAAGATCATGGAAGCAACCTAAATGTTCAAACGATAGGGAGGGAAGAAAGTTGAGGAGAGACGACAGGATGGAGAAAGGGAGGGAAAGAGAGGGAAAGAGAGAGAAAGAGAAGGACGGGGGAGGGGGAAAGGAGGGAGGGAGAAGTGGGCAGAAGACGACAGGCTTAGTAAGAACAGGAGAGGAAGTGTGGAGAAGGGGGGCAAGGAAGAAAAAGGATGTGGGTGAGAAGGGTATAGACACAAGGCCCAGGAGAGGAGGGTTGAGGAAGAGAGAGAACAGCAGAAAGAGGGGCTGGGGAGAAAGGGGCCAACCGCAGAGGGGCTGAGAGAAAGGGGAGAGAAAGCTGGAGTGAGGAGGGTAGAGAGGTGAATGGAGTATGGAGTGAGAGGGTCAGGGGAGAGGGAGGGAGGGGGTTGGGAAGAGAAGGTGGGGAGGGAGACGTGGGAGTGGGGAGTGGGAGAGAGATAAAGGGACAAAGAGCAAAGAGTAGGTGGGAAGAGAGAGGATCTGGATGAGAGGGTGTGAGGGAGAGAGGTGGGGGGAGTGAGGGATAAGCAACAAGGTGAGGGGAGAGAAGGAGGGGAGAAAAAGAGAGGGAGAATGAGAGGGAGGAGAGAGGCATTAGAGTGAGCGCCCTGGCTCTCTTCAGAAGCCTGCCTCTGTCCCAGGAGTTAACTTGCCAGGCGGTGGCTGTTTTTCACAATGTCTTCATCTCTTCCTCCATTTAAAAACCCACAGGTTCCCTAAAAGAGTCAGACATGTCACAACTGTACCCTTCCCCCACAGCATGCTATCACCAACCCATCCAAGGGCCCCTAAAGGCCCAGACACACTCTTTAAGTGCCACCAACACAATAGGAGACATATATATAGTGCCTGTCCCAAGGAGGGCTCCACCAGCACCCCCTCCTCCCTGGGGACAGAGCCTCCTTTGGGCCATCAACATGTCTCAACACCCAGCACAACCCTGTACCAAGCAGGCCCTCCTTCAACATTTACACCAGAACTAGACCTGGGCACCTCCCTCCTCCCATGAGTGTGGGCACAGAGCAGCCACCTGTGTGCCTTGGGGGTGTGGGGGGAGATACCAACTCCAAGGGCTCAGAGTCTCACTAATAAGAATTTGGGGCTGGGACCAAATCAAGTCACCCTTAACAAGCAGCTGGAACTGTGGCACGCATCCCATGAACAGTCACACAGAGAGAACAAAGGGGACAGGGGCAAGGAGGAGAACCATGCCTGGTTCCAGGCTCTTCTCGGGACTCAGCTCCTTCAGCAAGCACCCTTAGGTTGCATGAGAGGTCCCAGTGGGCCCAGGAAAAATGTCCTTTTTACAGGTTATTGGGCTCTGCTTGGCTTCTATCGCTTGAAGTCTTTACTACACACACAGCATGAAACTTAGTTAAGAACTGAGGCCACTGGACACGGTGGCTCACACGTGTAATCCCAGCACTTTGGGAGGCAGAGGCAAGAGGATTGCCTGGGTCCAGGAGTTCGAAACCAGCCTGGGCAACTTGGTGAGACCTCGTCTCTACAATAAATAAAAAAAATTAGCAAGCCATGGTGGCACATGCCTATGGTTCCAGCTACTCGGAAGGCTGAGGCGGAAGGATCACCTGAGCCCAGAGGTCGAGGCTGTGGTGGCCGTGAGCACTCCAGCCTGGGTGACAGAGGGAGACTCCTACTCAAAAAAAAAAAAAAAAAAAAGAACCAAGGCCTAAATGGGTTAAGATCCAGGACAAGGTTTCAACAGTTCAGAACCCAGATCAGTTGGGGTACACAACCTCCTAAAGAATGCTTCCAAGATCTACCTTCAAAATTGATGTGATGGGCCACCCACAGTGGTTCACACCTGTAAGCCCAGCACTTTGGAAGGCCAAGGTGGGAAGATTGACTGAGCTCAGGAGTTCAAGACCAGCCTAGGCAGCATAGCAAGATCTAGTCTCTACAAAGAATCAAAAAATTAGCCGAGTGTGGTGGTGTGTGCCTGTAGTCCCAGGTACTGGGGATGCTGAGATGGAGGGATCACCTGAGTCCAGGAGGCAGAGGATGCAGTGAGCTGTGATAGTGCCACTGCACTCCAGCCTGGGTGACAGAGTGAGATCCCGACTCAAAGAAAAAAATCGGATATGAGGACTCAGGTGTAGAGTCTTAATGCACGTCCCTGGGGGGGGAACAATCACCAGCAAGGAAGCTAGTTCACCTATCATCAATTAATCAGGACACTAAAAAGGAGGGGAAATAACATAAATACCTATTTGCTGCCACATGTATGAAATCTCCCCAAAAGAAACAAAATATCAACAGCCCCTGGGGAGGGTCACTGGATTGTTGAAGGACAGAGATGGGAAGGAGACTTTTTCCTGTAAATACTTTTTCACTTTTTGAGTTTTGGATCATGTGGATCTACAACCTATTCCAAACTTCAAAACATAATTTTAAATGTTCTCAAGCAATCACTATGTCATTATGCACAATACACAGAAGCACATTATGTGAACTGCTTTCCCCTTTCCAATTGTTTCTTCAGTTGGTGACACCTTCCACCCTCCCTCCACCCACCAGGACTCCCTCCCAAAGCCAATTACTTTCATTTGTTTTCTGACAGGCAAAGGCAGCAATTAAGCTTTAAAAAATCACCACCAATTAACAAACATTTACTCTGCCCAACCTGCTTCGGGTATCACAGATGAGCTCATTGACAGACTGTATTGGGGTTGACACTTCTGTTCTCCATCTAATCATTTATTGAGAAAAAAGAGGCAGTGAGAAATTATTGGTAAAGTGGTGTACAACTGTCCCATTTTGCTCCAGTTGTGAAGAGGTGTGTTGGTTGGTTGGTTAGTTGGTTTGAGTTGGGGTCTCACTCTGTCACCCAGGTTGGAGTACAGTGGCACGATCACCACTCACCATAGCCTCGACCACCTGTACTCAGGTGATCCTTCTGTCTCAGCCTCCCGAGTAGCTGGGACTACAGGCACACACCACCATGCTCGGCTAATTTTTTGACTTTTTATAAAGATGAGAACTCGCTATGTTGCCCAGGCTGGTCTCGAACTCCTGAGTTCAAGGGATCCTCCCACCTCAGCACCCCAAAGTACTGCGATTACAGGAGTGAGCCACCAGGCCCAGCCCTGCTTTGTTTTGTTTTAATTATCAAAATAGGAGAAAGGCAAAGCCCATTTAGGAAGTCATCTGTGTCAAAGAAATTCCATCCCAAAGCTAGCAGGTAAAATGCTCAAGCAGAAGGCAGCATCTTGAACTGTCTAGTAAAGAAAATGGAGATCCATGAAGAAGCTGGCCAAGGGAAGGAGAGGGAAGCAAGGGAAGTCTTTCACAGTCTCCATCCAAAACAAGATCCAAGCACCTCCATCTAGCTCCAGGCACAAACATAAGAACTAGCTGGAATAACTAGACAGGACACTAAGCTAATTAAAGACTTTTCACACGGGAAGGTGGCATGTGACAGATAAAACTGGCGCAGCCCCAGAGGACCAGACCTAGAACATGGCCCCAAGTCTTCCAAGTCTAGAACAGTCCAGAAAAACCTGGCAAAAACACAAGGGCTGGTGTTTGCATACTGAATGGTAAGAAACTAAAGTTGAAGGAGATGGTCATTTAAACTGTCTATGCATGCTGTGCTTGACTGCTTAAGGGCTAAAATGTGTTATGCCAAATGAGTAATTAATGAGCATTGAAGTGGTCATAGCATTTAATCCCAGATAGGAAGAAGTAATAATATGAATTGGACCGTACTTCATCTTGCCACTCTGGCACCACACATGAGGACAGATCAGCCTCCTGCAATGCCCCTACCACTTCCCTGGCTACTTGAAGGAATTAAGTGAAGACCCTTTCTGGGTTTTCCTTGCCAACAGAATACTGTTCAATTAAGACAACTATCACAGGATTTTTGTTATGAGTGTTTTTTCTTACTAAGGCTAAAAAGAAGCACATTTTATCACTGAATTAAGATCCGTGAGATCCCTTTTGCTTTTTTTTAGGTGTCCCCTAATGAAAAGTATAAACTGCCTGTAAGATATTTATCCATAAAATAATGATCAAGCCGGGCTCAGTGGCTCACACCTGTAATCCCAGCACTTTGGGAGGCCATGGCAGGAGGATGTCTTGAGCCCAGGAGGTTGAGACCAGTCTGGGCAAAATAGCAAGACTTTGTCTCTACAAAATATCAGAATAAATTAGTCAGGTGTCAGCTGAGCCCAAGTGGGTAAGTACAATGAGCTGTGATCATACCACTGCACTTCAGCCTGGGCAAGAGAGTGAGACTCCAACTCAAAAAATAACAATAATAAAATAGCAATCAAGTTGAAAGCCAAGTGCTCATAATCAACCAGGTTGCCGGTGCCCCTTTGCCAGCTGAATGATTTTTTATTTTTTTTTTTTTAGTAGGAGTCTCACTCTGTTGCCCAGGCTGGAATACAGTGGTATGCTCACAGCCACTGCAGCCTCAGCCTTCTGCCTCAGGCTTCCAAGTAGCTGGAACCACACCCAAGTGCACGCCACCACACCCAGCTAATTTTTTGATTTATTATTGAGATGAGGTCTCCCCATGTTGCCTAGGCTGGTCTCGACCCCTGGACTCAGGCAATCCCCTTGCCTCAGGCAATCCCCTTGCCTCCGCCTCCCAAAGTGCCAGGATTACAGGTATGAGCTACCACACCCAGCCCAGATGAAGAAATTTAAGCTAAGAAACATGGGACGCCATCAACGCTGTGTGTGTGAATTCGAGGGATAGGTTTGGCATTGCAGTGTTTTCTCTCATGATTCAGACATTCTTAGGGAATCCCAGTAATGGTCAAGGAACCCAAGCAACTAACTCACAAGTACTTCAGGAAGTAAAAGGAAATTCAAACTTTCCCCACAGGATGAAGGGTATGTAACCAGAGAAGGTGCCTACAGAGAGCAGAAATAAAGCGCCTCCCAAAGGAAACACTGGCCAAAAACATTTTTAAAAACAACAGAACCATACTTTCCCTTTTCCTATACTCCTTTGGAACCTCAACTAGGATCCTTGGGCTTCCAAATGTTCTCCAAATTGGCTGGCCTGCACAGGAACCCCCAGGGAACATGGGTTCTGACCTTCGAGTTAGAAACTTACTAGGGAGAGGTGATAAAAAGTTTTGCAACTAGATGGTAGTGATGGTAGCAGAACTTTGCAAATATACTTTTTTTTTTTTTTTGATAAGAGTCCCATTCTGTAGCCCAGGCTGGAGTGCAGTGACATGATCACAGTTACTGCAGCCTTGAACTGCTGGGCTCAGGCCATCCTTCTGCCTCAGTCTTCCAAGTAGCTGGAACTATAGTTGCACGTCACCACGCGCAGCTAATTTTTTGATTTATTATAGAGATGAGGTCTTGCCAAATTGCCCAGGTTGGTCCTGAACCCCTGGACTCAGGCAATCCTCTCGCCCCGGCCTCCCAAAGTGCTGGGGTTACAGGTGTAAGCCACCATGCCCGGCTGTGAATATACTTAATATCACTGAATTGTAGACTTAAAATGGTTAAAATGGCAAACTTTGTTATGTATATCTTAAATTTGTATATGTAAATTTTACCATAATTTTAAAAATTAATAAGGTGATACACCAAAAAAACCTCATTGAATTGCTTTAAGTGGGTGAATTGTATGGTATGTAAATTATGTCGAATAAAGCTGTTTATAAAAACTTATGAGGGGCAGGCTTGGTGGCTCAGTCTGTAATCCCAGCACTTTGGGAGGCTGAGGCGAGTGGATTGCCTGAGCCCGCAGGTTCGAGACCCACCTGGG
>NW_007250863.1:461569-470723 GCF_000164805.1 Carlito syrichta
AAAAAAAAAAAAAAAACTTATGAGGGAAAGGGGCTGCAGCAAGAGCCCCACTAGGGGAAGCAGGAGCCTGGCATTTTCTGAGCACTCTCAGAGAAGCTGGGCAGGGCCGGTTCTTTCATACTGAAAGGCAGTCAGACGGGTTCTGCCACTAGGGGATCAGGCCACTCTACCTCTTTGAGATTCAGTCTCATCTGATGGCATGGGCCATGACTGCCAAGGACCCTTCCAGCACTTCGATTCCAGGGACCAATACATGAGTGGCAGAAGGACCCGTCCTCTCACCTAAAAGCACATCCCACTAGGAAGGCAAAACATGAGGGGAGTCAAATGCTGTAAGAAGCAAGATGAACAACTTTGTGCTCCAAAAGCCCTCGTCTCTCTCCAGTTTAATGACCCAGGTATTGTCAGAAGAGGGACAATAGGTAAGACATCCTCCATTCGAAGAACAAAACAGTGAAAGCCAGTGCCAGAGAGTCCTGTTCTCTAGTGACTTCTAGGTTCATGCATAAAATGAAGACTGTGGTTATAGAAAACCTTATATTCCAGAAAGGCTGATGAGGAAGTAAGGAAATAGTGCTTCAACCATCTGTTAATAAGCCTCTGAAGTGCCCTCAGGTCAGGCTTCCTAACTGTTCGGCATGGCTGATTTTGGGGGCCAAATAATTCTTTGCTGTGGAGGACTGTCCTGTGAATTGTAAAATGTTGATTAGCAGCATCCTTGACCTCTGCCCACTAGATGCCAGTAGACTGACACACCCTCAACTGTGACAACCAAAAGTGTCTCCAGATATAGCCAAGTGTCCCCTGGTAGGCAGAATCATCCCCACCTCAGAACCACTGCCAGAGAGAATTTTCTGTCTTGAAACTCACAGCTCTTTGATGAAGCCACGTGATACATGTGGTATTACCCTTCTCACCTACTGCAGTGTGGACCACCATGAGCTGACAGCAAACAGACCTCGTCAACACCCTCACTCCTGGCAGCCCACAGTCTCAGGGAACTGCAAGCAGTAACCATACTTGGGTGAAAGGGTTACACATTCATTCATTAACATATGGCACTCACTGTATGCCAGGCAATGCGCCAGGGCAATGGAACTGAGTAGACCCAGTTGGAGATGAGCAGACTTGATGTGAGAAGAGCATTCTACATTATGCCTTTGGAGCAGGCTTCAAAAGATGAACGAGGGGTGTGGTTGGCTGAATATGGCCCCCCAAGTATGTCCCCATCCTAACCCCCTGAACTTATGGATATATTCCACTACGTGGCAAAAAGGGACTCTGCAGGTGTGACTGAGGATCTTGAGAAGGGGAGAGTAGTGTGGATTATCCAAGTGGGCCCAATATGACACGGCAGTCTTCAAAAAAGGAAAGCAGACAGATGGCATGAGATAGAAGGAGACATGAGTAAAGAAGCAGAGGCTGGAGTGATGCGGTCATGAGTCAAGGAAATGCATGCAGCCTCCAGAAGCTGGACAAGGCGAGGAAATGAATTCCCCCAGAAGGAATGCAGCCCTGCTGACACGTCGATATCAACCTGGTAAAATCCACTTTGAACTTCTGACCTCCAAAACTGTAAGATTTCACATTTGTGTTGTCTCAGGCCACTAGGTCTGTAGTCATTTGTTACAGCAGCAATAGGAAACGAATACAGGGAGATTAAAAGGCCGAGAAGAGAGTGACATCTGTTCCCCATCAAGGGAACTACGTGGGCAAAGGCTCAGAGACCTGAACAAGCGTGGAATGAGAGAGGCATCAGGTGACCACAGGGCTCGAGAAAGGCTTAGCTAAGGTATTCAGGCTCTAACGCATTTGCAGAAGGGTAGACACATGGGGTCAGCTCCAGGAACATTTGGGGCTTGACTGTAGATCAGAAGGGGCTGAGAGAGGAAAGAAGGGAAGGCACAAGAAGCAAGACAAACAGCAGCACAATGGAAGTGACAAGAAAGATGGCAATGCCCTCAATGAAATGGCAAGTAGAAGATGTAGGAAGGCATTATGGAGGAGAAATACTGAGCTCAGTTTGCAACTGGCACAGTTCGAGGTGTCTAACACACACCTGGGTGAGGCAAGCTGAGAGGTTACAAGTGATCGTCAGCTCAACACACATTAATTTGTCTTACCATGTGTCAGGCGCAGGGCCATGATGACACAAGTCCCCGCCCTCGTAGTGCTTACAGTGTTGTAGGTCCTGAGCTCAGGACAAAGACCAAGACTGGGGACAGATGTGGGCATCATCAACAGGGAACACCTGAATCAGCAAAGTGGTGGAGATTACTGAAGGATACCTTGTAAACATTAAGAGAACCAAGAATAACAGTATCCCAGAGGAGGACAGGAACGGACAGGGGTGGAAGAATCAGCAAAGAAGGGAGGAACAGTAGGAAAAATCGGGAGCAAATAGGGTGACTGAGAAGCCAAGGAAAAGAATTCCACAGTCTTCATAGTCTCAAAAGCCACAGTCAAGTCAAAGATGGTGAGGCCTTTCTGATACTGTGCACTTTGTGATTAGGAGATCGATTGTTCAGGGCTACCTTGACATGAACAGTTTCTAGAAGATAATCAGGGCAGTGCCAGAGGGCAGTGATCCTGTTAAGTGTAGGGCAGGCTACTGGGGGCGGTGGCTGTCTTCAAAAACAGAGCAGTGAAGAGGAGAGAGAAAAAAGGTGAATACGAGGTATAACTTGAAGGTGGCTTTATTACCTTTAAAAATCTAAATTAGAAAAAAAATGGAATCATTCCTCAAGGAGGGAGAGGGTAGCCGACTATGAACATGCAGTTATCCAAGAGAGACCAGGAAAAGCCAAATCCACTCAAAGGCAATGTGGTGGGCAGAATACTGTTCCCTCCCTGAGCCCCCAGATGTGCATATCCTAATGCCTAGAGTATGTATATGTTAGGTTACATGGCCAAGGGGAGTTAAGGTTGCTGATCAGTTGACCTTGAGATGGGGAGATTATCATGGATTATCCAGGTGGGCTCAAGGTCTTCACAAGAGTCCTTACACGTGGAAGAGAGAGGCAGAAGAGTCAGTATCAGTGATGTAATGTAATATGAGGGCGATCTGACAAGCCATTGCTGGCTTTAAAGATAGAGGAAGAGGCCTCAAGCCAAGGAATGCAGACTCTGGAAGCTGGAGAAGGCAAAAGGGAGTCTCTCCTGGAGCCTCCAGAAGGAATGCAGTCCTGCTAACATCTTGATTTTCGCTCAGTGAGAGAGAAAAAAACTTTCAGTGTCTCAAGGCACCAAGTTTGTGGTTGTTACAGCAGCAATCAGAAATGAATACAGACACCAGGTATGGAAAATCATGAACAAATACTGAAAACCAGAATAATGAGAACAGTATATTCTGAAGGCCCCTCTAAAGAGAATGAAGCAAAAAGGATGATGGGAAGGGCCTGATAAAAGTCTCAGAACTAACACTGAGATCAGCCAGCTACTGCCACTAATGCCCAGGTGTTGGAGGTCTAGCTTGAACTGGATCACGGAAGAATCCACCCTGTAGTGTCTTAATAACTCCATGAAAAATTTGTTTTGAACTAGAACATATTTCTTCTCCTCTTCTAAGGACATGTGTCACGTATAACAGCATTTTGTTCCATGAACAGAGTGTGCCTTGTGTACTTCAGTGCACCATGAGCTCTGAACCTCGGTTTTCTCATCTGTAAGACAAGGAAGTTCTACACTGAACCGTGCATCAAAACCACCCGGGAGGGGACAGGGGCTCGTGAAAATGCAGGTTGCTGGGCCCCACCCCCAGAGTTCCTGATTCAGTAAGTCCATCGAGATGAAGTCAGAGAATTTTTATCTCTAAAGGAATCCCAGGGAAAGCTGATGCTACCGGTCTGGGGACCACACTATGAGAACTACTGTCTTAGAAGCCCTCCTACTCTAACACTGTAAGGATTCTAGTACTTTCCTGTTCTGCATCTGTCCCATTAAGAGCCTGACTTCTTGGTTCTCAGCGATTTGCTCTATGTTACTCTGTATCCCTTCCCCTGTATGTCATTCTGCATACTGTTGAACAGTCCAGACTAGAACTGGCTGATATTAAGTAGCCACAGACTATACCTAGAAAACTACTTCCCTCCCCCACTGCCTCTCATTCCCAGCCCTACTCATCAGTTAACGCATAAAAAGAGAAAGAGCACCAGCTTGGGCAACACAGTGAGACCTTGTCTCTACAAAAAAATAAAAAAATTAGCCAGGTGTGATTGCACATGCCTGCAGTCCCAGCTACACCTGAGGCTGAGGTGAGAGGATTGCTTGAGCCCAGGAGGTCGAGGCTGTGATGATCCATGATTGTGCCACTGCACCCCAGTCTGGGTAACAGAGTGAGACCCCAATAAGAGTGGGGGCGGGCGAGCCCTGCTGGCTGGCCACTCACAGCTAGATCTGGGTGCCCCGTTGAACTGAAACAATTCCCCAGAACACCAACATCAGGCAAGGCCACTCTGTGACCGGGACGGGATAAGACGAAAAGAAGACCACTCCATCATCATATCTGAACACGGACAAAACATGAACCTTGTCCAAACCACAAATGTGGCCAAACATCCCCTGATCATGGCTAATACGGGTGACTGCTGCTCCTTTACCCACCACAGCTGTAGCCTGGCTCTGCTTCTAGAGAACATTTTTAAGACACCCAGTCATAGAATTCCCTGGCAGCATCCAATCCAGAGCAATGCCCGGATTCCTTAAACAGTCCCCCAAACTACCTGACACAGGAGCAAATCCCCTAAGTCGTCCTTTCTGGCGCCCTCTTGCTGAGATGTCCCCTCCCTCCCCCCACCCCGCCTGGATCCCCATGGTGTCCATTCTCCCTCCCTGCAACAATAACCAGGTGTGGCTGGAGGGAAGCCATGACTCATACTGGATCTTCAGATATCTGCCCAAACACCATCTCCTCAAAGACACTGTCTTTGCCAGTCTCCAGCCTAAGTCAGATTTCCTTCTCTACTCTCCTTTCAGGCAACTTCCCATGGCTTTCGGTCACATATTGCCATGAGCATTGTGTTCAAGTCAGTCTCCACCCGACTGAGAAGTCCACCTGGCAGGTCTCTGTGTGTTATGTTCCTAGCACCATGTCTGGCACAAAGCAGGAGGCCAATAAATATTTGGACAGATAAATGAACAAATACTATCACTTTATGCAACTTCCTTTAAAGCAACTATGAATACAAGGGTTGATGAGAGAATATCGGTAATGCCCAAAGAACTGAAGTGGTAAGAGAAGAAACCACTAAGGTCTGTGCAAGCAGGGCGACAGCAAGGTTTTGTTCATGCCATGACAAACAGAAGGGGATTGAGGTCATGTACAGTAAAGGTGGGAGCCTTTTCTTCATTTCTACTCAAGACTTGTTCGTAGAGGCCAACTCATTGCGTTCATTTTAGCTTTAGTTTAGCATAAAGCAGTCTACCACCGATACAATGCATTTCTAAAAACTGTCCACATTTTGTTATTATCCTGGAATTCTTCAAAGAAAAGTCATTTGCTGGGCTTGCAAACCCTTCACTGCTCACAGATTTGGGTCATAAAAATATTTGTGCTATTGTAATTATAAGAGGCTTTCCCTGTGTCTGGCACTGTAGGCATCTCCTAGCAAGTTCAGAGGGCACATTCTGATGGGCTTTTGTAAGAGGTCATTTTGCAACTAACCAGCTGCACTTCAGGGTTTGGGATTTAATTATTTTCAGTTATTTTTCAGATCAAAGACTATAAAATAGAATAGTGTTATATTTTCTGCCATGTTATCCATCAACAGAAAACCCATTATCAGGCCAGGTAAGAATATAAGTGTATTAGAGTCAGGTATGGTGGTATGTGCCTATGGTCACAGCTACTCAGGAGGATCACTTGAGCCCAGGAGTTTGAACCCAGCCTGGACAACATAGTGAGACCTCTCTCCCTCTCTTCCTCTATCCTTCTTTCTCCCTTTCCCCCTCCCCCCTCTCTCTCAACATATATAAATAATTGCATCAAATTGATAAACTGAATAAATCTGAAAACCAGAGACTTGGGGGAAAGGGTGTGCCTCTACATGCACATACAAACTCAGCGCTGTTAGGTCAGTCCACTAGAAGGCATACAGATTAAATTGTTAAATACCTATACCTCAATACCTGTACCTCATTGCAAATACACTGCTGATGTATTTTGGGCCAAGTACAGTGACTCATGCCTGTAATCCCACCACTTTAGGAAGCCAAGGCAGGAAGATCGCTTGATCACAGGAATTTGAGACCAGTCTGGGCAACATAGCAAGACCTCATCTCTACAAAAAATTTAAAATTTAGCCAGGCATGGTGGTGCATGCCTCTAGTCCCAGCTACACAGGAGGCTGAGGTGGGAGGATCATTTGAGAGCAGGAGTTTGAGGCTGCAGCAAACTATCATCGCACCACTGTATTCCAGCCTGGGTGACAGAGACAGAGTCCTGTCTCTAAAAAAATAAGTAAATAAAATAAAATAAAAATAAAAAACAAACACACTGCTGAAGACACTTCCAAAAGAGCAGGTCAGCCAGGCATGGTGGCTCACGCCTGTAATCCCAACACTTTGGGAGGCTGAGGTGAGAGGATCTCTTGAGCCCAAGAGTTCAAAACCAGCCTAGACAACATAGTAAGACCTTGTCTCTACAAAATATCCAAAGGAAAAAAAAAAAGCCTCACCAGGCACAGTGGCTCACACCTGTAATCCCACTGCACTTTGGGAGTCCAAGGCAGGAGAATTGCTTGAGCCTAGGAATTTGAGACCAGCCTAGGCAACATAGAGGGACCTCATCTCTACAAAAAATTTTAAAACGTAGCCAGGTGTGGTGGTGCATGCCTGTGGTCCCAGCTGCTCTGGAGGCCAAGGCAGAAAAATCATCTGAGCCCAGGAGGTTGAGGCTGCTATGAGCTATTGATTGCACCACTGCACTCAAGCCTGGGCAACAGACTAAGACCTTGACTTAAAAAAAAAAAAAAAAAAGAGCAGGGCATCTTTCATCACAAACTACTACAAGCATCTTAAATTCTACCATTAACATAATGCATTAAATGACATTAATTTTAATCTTATCATATCTAATTATTAACTCCTGAAATAAGTAAAAATCAATTGCCCCTGCCCCCAGTAATGGTTACAGTTAAAATTAAGCTTAAAAGGACTCTGAGGCAAGAGAATTGCTTGAGCCCAGGAATTTGAGATCAGCCCAGGCAACACAGCAAGATCCTGCCTCTACAAAAAAAATATATAACAACAACAACAACAACAAAATTAGCCATATGTGGTGGTGCGTGCTGTAGTCCCAGCTACAGGTTAGGCTGAAGCAGAAGGAAGGAACGCCTGAATCCAAAAGATCGAGGGGCTGCAGTGAGCTGTCATTGTGACTGCACTCCAGCCTGGGCAACAGAGTGAGACACTGACTGAAAAAGAAAAGAAAAGAAAAGAAAGGTCTGGCCACGGGAAAAAACATTTGGACATAACTTCTTTTTGTGTGTAGCCCTCTCTGTAACCCACCCAAAACAGCATTTTTTGGCTACCTCAGGAGAAACTGCTCTATTACCAAAGTGACCTGTAAGGTTTAAAATAAACGAAATCATCTCATCAGTGGCCAAAGCAAGAGGGCAAGTTAAGAGTTTTGTCTTCCATAGAGTAGTAGGATTTCATAGCTTTCATTCATTCATTCATTCATTCAACAAATATTCGTCTGGAGCCTGCTCTGTGTCATGCACCCAATGGAAGAGGAGACCCAGTGCTGAGAAAAACGTGCAACACAGTGCTGTCCCTACAGTCATACAGCATACAGTAGGGAGATAAGTGTTAGGCAAATTAAAATACCTAATACTGCTATGGAAAGAAAAGGTGCTATGTGAGAAAAGGCAACAGGAACTCATTTAGACTGGGGGTGGCACAGGGATCAGAGAAGGGCACTGTGAAAAAAGTGACATTTAAGCTTTGAGGACATCAGATCACCATCACTTTAGAAAAGGAAAACCATTTTGGCAAATGACTGACTAGGTGAAAATTCTCCTTTTCCAGTGCTTCTGTCTTCATGAGCACCCCATGACTGCTCGCCTATCCCTGTCTGACTAGTGCACCCGAATCCTATTATCTGAACACAGAAAAGTCTCACTTTATTATGATTCATTATAATCTGCAGCCTTCTTATGCTTGGCCTAGGAACACCCCAAAATAATCTACCAGAGGCTGAAAAACGGTGGCTGGCTGTCAGCAAGAATATTACCTGGATGGACCAAACATTTAACAGCCCAGGCAATCACAAGTCCTTAGCCCAATAAAGCGACAGCTTCTCTGGACAGCAAGGTGTTTCCCATGCTCCTGTGTCTAAACCAAATGGGACCCAGTGGCCTAAAGATTAGTTGGCTACTTAGAACTGATGCTTATTCAGTAAGTCAAGGACTGCATCACCATTTCCAATACCCGACCCTGCAGACTTAGAGGAGGCTGTGGGAAGTGGCCTTTGAGCATCAGAGAGCTCGCCAGCCTGGTGGAAGGCAGGCAAGACCGGGTCACAGCCCAGAGGAAGGGGACGCAAAGGGTGGCGCGTCAGGTGCTCAGCACCCCGGGACGACGCGCCAGACCCGGTACTGGGGCGTTTCCCGCCCCACCCCCCTACTCCGTCAGCCCCCAGCAAAGGCAAGGCCCCCCCCGCCAGATCCTGATTTCCCCCGAGGCAGAGCCAGAAGGGCACAGCGAGCCCCGCGCAGGGCCAGAGCCCACCAGGTCCGGGTACCCGCGTCCACAGCGCAGAGGAGGGCGCGCTCGGGTGAAAAAATGGCCAAGACAAAACTCTCCCCGCCCACCCGAAAAAGCAACCACACCCCCTGCATCCCTCAGCCTGAGCTGCCCGGGGCCAGCCCCCGCGATCCTCCGCCCAGGCCCCCGCGGGTTGCCGTCGGCGCCGCGCGCGGGCTCGGCAAGGAACACGGGCGCGGCAAGGGACACGGACTCAAGTGGGAGTGAATGGGGGTGCACGAGACAGGCGAGGGCGCCCACAGAGGTGTCACCCTCCCAGGCCCTGCCCCCGGTGCGCCCTCCCGGCTCCGCGGTTCTGGGACCGGCGCGCCGCCCCCAGGTTGAGGTGGGCGCCTGGGAGCTTGCGGCCCCCACTCACCCATTGGCGTCGAGCCGGGCCGGGCCGCCG
>NW_007250863.1:471395-487710 GCF_000164805.1 Carlito syrichta
CGGTGGCTGGGCTAACGCCCCAGGAAATGCCGCGAGACTCCTCGAGACCGGCGGAGATGGGGGTCCGTGGGGGAGGGGGCGTGGGAGTGGAGAGGCACGTGGAAAAGTAGGAAAAGGGGGCTGACCGGGAGGGAGGGACAAGAGGTGGAGGGCGGGCTGGGGGTGGGGAGACCATGGGCAGGTGAGGGACTGAACACCTGCCGATGGTGATAGCAGGTAACCCCGGGGGAGGGAGGCAATCCAGCATAAGGCGTCACCGAGGGGCTGATGGGAGGGAAGGAAAGGGTCCCTTTGAAGAGAGAGAGACGCGGCGTCCCTTCAGTGCAATATGGGAACGCAGGCAGGCCAGGTGTGAGTTCCGCACGTAGAAGGTGGTGGGATGGAGATGGGGAAAGACCCAGAGGAAGGGCGCAGCGGGGACCCTTGGACTAGGTGGGATTACTCAGGAATGTTCCCAAGGTCTGATGTTCCCAGGAATCTACTGAGACTGGCTCCCTCTTCAACAGTCATCATTGTGCCATATTGACCCCCAGACCTGGCCAGCTGACTCTTGAGTGTGCGCTAAAATGAAAAAAGGAAATCCGCGGGAATTTATAGACAACTCACAAGCTCCTTTTTGGGTCCATTCACCACCACACCTTTCACCATCGATACTCTGCCTGCTACCACATTTATTTACCAGCCCGTTATTTCCTTTTCCCTTTCCACCATCTGGTGGTAGGAAGAGATAGTGAAATAAATGGGAGACATTCGGGCAAAAAGAAAGACAATAGAGAAATTAGGTAAATGACCCCCGAAAATGGAGGAGGCTGAGGGTTGGTGAACCCAAAAGTAACAATTGATAGCTAACCTCCTACTCAATAGAGGACTGTCTCCATACCTCACCTTTGATGGTGGGGCAACTCATAAATTGGTGACATCCTGGAATTTCTGTAGAAAAATAGTCTTATAACTGTTTCATTAGTTTGTTTTTTGTTTTTGTTGTTGAATGGGAGTCTCTGTTGCCCAGGTTGGAGGGCAGTGGCACACTCACAGTCACCACAGCGAGACCTGCTGGGCTCAAATGAGCCTTCTGCCTCAGCCTTCCAAATAGGCAGAACTACAGATGCAAGCCACCACACCCGGCTAATTTTGTGATTTATTGTAGAGACGAGGTCTCATCAAGTTGCCCAGGCTGGTCTTGAACCCCTGGGCTCAGGCAATCCTCTCGCCTCAGCCTACCAAAGTGCTGGGATTACAGGCGTGAGCCACCACGCCCAACTCAGTTGAAAAAAAAAAAAAAAAACTCACAAAGAGCATCAAACAACATGGAGATTATGAATCTGAAGTGTTGAAGGCAGGGATGAATATTCAATCATACATGCTCTGGGCACCCTGGTGCCTCACTCATTATAAGGCTTTTTGTATCGTGGCCGAATCAGGGCCATGAGGCCTTGTGATATAATCTAAGCATTGACAAACACTGAAGCTCACAGAGTCTGACTAAACCCCTGTTACTGGGACTTTTTTTTCCCTGAACCTCACCTGAAAGAACTGGTCTGGGGTCTGCCCAGTTCCAGACGTGGTTCTCTTTGCTAAGGCCAGGGTCAGTGGGTCATCTTAACACTCTCCTCAAGAGACTTAGACCTTTGAAAGTGACTGGACATGTTTCAACGTGGAAATCGCTGAGGGTGCTGAAGATTCTTGGCCGGTGGCCCCATGCAGTCTCAGAGTGATGAGTCAAGTCTTTGAACATTGTAGATGACATCGCAGAGGCCACTTCATCCAAACCAACAGATTACGGATGAACTCTGTAGGGCTCCAAAAAAAGCAGCATCTTGTCTTATGTCTTGCTTGATCTTACTCATCTCTCTGTCCTGCATAGAGAAAAAACAATCTTCTCAGTGAATTTGTTTTCCAACTTCACACGGGTAAAGACTTGGCGTTTGGGTCTTGTTTTGGCTTCGGTCTATTTCAAGGCATGTCTTTTCCTTCTTAAACCAGAGTGCTGAGACCCTGTTCCCTGATCTGAGTATGCTTCCTGATGGGCAAATGTATCATTTTATCACAAAAGAAAGACTCATGGCAAGGCATGAATAGATATATAATTCCTCATCCTGCCTCTCTCTTACAAGAGTATTTTGAACAGAATAGTTAACAATATTTCAAATTCATCTCATGAATATTTCTAGAGAAACAAAATTGTATTTAATATCATATCTTTGTCCATATTGAGCACCCATTTCTTTTCTTTGCTTTTTCTTTTTTGAGTCAGAGTGTCATTCTGTCACCTAGGCTGGAGTGCAGTGGCATGCTCACAGCCACTGCAGCCTCCACCTGCTGGGTTCAGGCAATCCTTCCATCTCAGTCTTCCAAGTAGCTGGAACTACAGGTGTGTACCACCACGCCCAGGCTAATTTTCTGATTTATTGTAGATACGAGGTCTCACCTAGTTGCCCAGGTTGGTCTTAAACCCCTGGGCTCAGGCAATCCTCTCACCTCTGCCTCCTAAAGTGCTGGGATTACAAGCGTGAGCCACCGCACCCAGCTGAGCTCCCATTTCTATCAGAGTAGATGATGCATTCTGGGAATGGGAAGTGTCTGAGCTGTCACACTTTAAATGATACCATATGACTTAAAAGGTGCAACAGTGTTGCTTAGTGGTAGTAAAATTTGAGGTAAAAATTGAAGGTGGGTGAGGTTCTGCTATCTAGCACTTATAGCCTGTCACATTTGCTCTTTCTGAGTACTCGGACTTGACATCTGTAATTTGCATGTAATGAATGATACTTTGCTTTGATAACCTTTACTATCATCTTTACATTAATATAAATTACGTACTGAGTGCTTTATGGAGAAATATAAAACTCTCACAATGCCAGAAAGTAAAGTTGTGCTAGGCAAAAGTGACGGGGCACATGAAAAGGGCACAGGAGCAACCCAAAAGGGCTCCCGAAGACCAAGGCCAGAGCAATCAAGAAACAAAATAAATAATTATAGTATGAAATGTTTTTTTCTAAGTCTGGGTCTCACTCTGTCACGCAGGCTAGAGTGCAGTGGCGTGATCACAGCCCACCGCATCCTCAACCTCCTGGGCTCAGGTGATCCTCCCGTCTCAGCCTCCAGAGTAGCTGGGATTACAGGTACACCACCACCACACCCAGTTAATTTGGATTTTTTGTAAAGACAAAGTCTCACTATGTTGCCCAGGCTGGCCTCCAACTCCTGGGCTCAAGCAATCCTCCCACTGCAGCCTCCCGAAGTGCTGGGATTAGAGGTGTGAGCAACCAAACTTGGCCTAGTATTGGATTATAATCCAAAAAATAAAATTAACATTTTTGAGTCCATATGGATATAACTGGATAACCAAGGAAAAAAATTGGGGTGAGAGAACAACTCTTCCTTACAGAGGGATTCCAATTATTAAGTGAGAAGAAATGAGGGAAGGAAAAAAGTCCCATTAGAACACTGCAGTATGATAGATGAAATAAGGGCTAGAGAGAAAAAAAAAGAACACCGCAGTAATAGTTGATATAGGTACAATCCAACTAAAATGTACAAATTAGTAGGTGAATCTTTAAGCAGAAGCAAGATATTTGCATAGCCTCCAAGTGTTTCCCCTGAAATAAACATGTCTTCATATTTATAATGGAGGAAACAGTAACTTTACGTTGGAGACCCCTCGCAGACAGTGCTTGAAACAAGCGATCAAGGCTCCCTCCTGATGGTTCTGAGGCAGTCTTTTTCACTCCTCTTTTGCATCATGTATGCTGGGTTAGAGGCAACATGTCTGGGCCAGGTGTTGTGGTTCACTCTTGTAATCCCAACAATTTGGGAGGCCGAGGTGGGAGGATGATTTGAGCCCAGAAGTTCAAGACCAGCCGGTGCAACATAGAGAGGCCTCGTCTCTACATACATACGTACATATATACATACATATATACATAAACCAGGAGTGGTGGTGCTCACCTATAGTCCCAGTTACTTGGGAGGCTGAGGTATGAGGATCACCTGAACCCAGGAGATTGAGGCTGTAGTAAGCTGTGATTGTATCACTGCACTTCAGCCTGGGTGACAGAGTGAGACTCAGACTCAAAAAAAAAAAAAAAAAAAAAAGGTGACATGTCTGGATCAAAAGCCATAGCAATAACTACCATCTTCTCTCTTACGTTGACCTGTCTGGACAACCTCTGTTGGAATGACCCACTCACTTCCCTCTTTTTCTTTTTCAGTAAATCCTTTTCAACAAATCCAGGAGAGCTGGATTTACCTACTCTACAGAGATGCAGAAACTAAGCAAATCAGAGAAGTAAATCATTTCTAAAACAGCCAAACCACTATTTTCTTTATGAGGCTTGTAGGAAAGGCTTGCTTTGTAAAGGAAAACACAAAGGAAGCAACTAGAAGGTGAGGCGTGCTCTTTCACAATGCTATGAAACTGGAAGATGGTGTTCTTGTTTAAAAATCCTGAGAATGTCTGAGTAATCACCTTCAAAGCTGATCAGTCACAGGAACTTGTATCTAAAACGCACAAAAGAGCCCCATATGGAGATGAACTTGTCAAGAACATTTTTTTCATCCTTTCCACAGCACTGCTTTGTCTAAGAAAATAGCAAGTTGGGAGAACAGTCATAGGAGTTTAACAAAAAATATAGCTTCTACTGTTTCTTATCCATCCTGCTGTCTTCCTCATCCCCCCCCCAAAAAAAAAACACAAGGCGTCATGTGTAAAAAAAATAAGGGGGGGGGCATTTTCACAATTAAAAAGTAAATCAAATGATGATCACAAAAGTTCCAAAAGCGTCCGATATTGCATTCAGATCGTATGTGTGGAACAACCCTTGTAATAAATGTTAACATTAAATAGAATCATTGGTGTTTCACATAGGAAGAAAACATATCAACAGGACAATTTCTTTTTATTTTTTATATCAATATTTTTTATTTTGATATTGTGGGGTACAGTTAAGGGTTAGGTATACAAATATGCTTTGTTCAGGCACCCTTGTTGATAAAGGGTGTCTCCCCATCCCCAGGCAGATATTGACTACCGTTAATCCCACCTCCCTTCCCCTTCCCCCCATAGTTTCCGACCACTGTCAGTCCTTTTCTTATAGTATTACGATGGATTTTCAAGGTCCGCTATATGAGTAAGAACATGTGATACTCAGATCTTTGTTTCTGTGAGAGGCCACTCAGTATTATTGACTCTAGTTCCATCCAGGTTGCTGCGAAGTTCATGATTTTGTTCTTTTTTATGGCTGCTTAGTATTCCATCATGTATATGTACCACATTTTTTTAATCCGGTCCTCTTTTGATGAACAGTATGGTTGATTCCAGGTTCTTGCTATTGTGAACAATGCTGCGATAAACATACGTGTACAGGTATCTTTTTTATGGAGTGATTTGAGTTCTTCAGGGTATATTCCCAGTAACAGGTCAATTTTTAAAGATGGGAACTGATTGACTAACCACAGGGAGCTTTTGATCTCATCAGTAATGAAAAGTCAAAAGTAGAAACTGACTTGCAAAAGACATTTCTCTTTTTTCCCTGAACTTTCAGGAGAGGTTAAGCTTGGAACCCCAGCACAGACTAGGTTCCTCCATGCTGCGTTGAAGATAGAGGGAAGAACAAGGGAGAAGGCACAGAGTCTGTGGAGCAGATGATCAAGCCCTTGCAAGCAATGGGTAAGAGAAGAAGGGCTGTGTTTTTGTGTGTGTGTGTGTTTTTGTTTTTTTTTTTCTGAGTAGGAGTCTCACTCTATCACCCAGGCTGGAGTGCAGTGGCATGCTCACAGCCACCACAGCCTCTACCTGCTGGGCTCAGGCTATCCTTACACCTCAGCCTTTCAAGTAACTGGAACCACAGGCGTGCAAGACCATGCCCAGCTAATTTTTTCTTGATTTATTGTAGAGACAAGGTCTTGCCAAGTTGCCCGGGCTGGTCTCAAACCCCTGGACTTGGGCAGTCCTCTCGCATCCACCTCCCAAAGTACTGAGATTACAGTCATGAGCCACCGCACCTGGCTAGCAGCAACAGTTTCTAAGCCGACTAATGTTAGGAAGGTAACAGGTGAGCTCCGTGGAGGCAGGACTGGAGGAGGGAGAGCCTGCAGGTGGGAGGCCAGGGACAAGCTGGAGGTATTAAAAGAAAGAAATATGATGGCCTTACACTGACAAAACGGAGAGGTTGCATTCTAGAGTCATTTGAAAATACATTTGACAGGATCTGGTAAGGCGGTGGATTTGGGGAGAGGGCAGGGAGCAAAGATGGAGAATCAGAAAGAAATATTTTGGTTGGGCATGCTGGTTCACACCTGCAATCCCAGCACTTTGGGAGGCTGAGGTGTGAGGATTGCTTGAGCCCAGGAGTCCAAGACCAACCTGGGCAACATAGCAAGACCTCGTCTCCAAAAAAGAAAAACATTAAAAAATAAGCTGGGTGTGGTGGTGGCATGCCTGTAGTCCCAGGTACTCAGGAGGCTGAGGCAAAAAGATCACCTGAGTCCAGGAGGTCAAGGCTGTGGTGAACCATGATCATGTCATTGCACTCCAGCCTGGACAACAGAGTGAGACCCCGACTCAAAAAATTTAAAATAAATAAAAGAAAGAAAATTTTGTTAGCTGGCTGGGTAGATGGAGAGACCAACCAAGTGGAGAAGGAAGTTTTGGTTGGGGGGGATAGGGGTGTGGAGGAGATAATGGGTTTCAATGTGAATCTTATTAGTAGTGAACTCAAAAGTTCATGCTGCAATATGGTTGACCCTTGAAAATATAATGCTAAGTGACAGAAGTCAGTCATAAAAGCCACCTATTATATGATTCCATTCATTTGAGATGTCCTGAACAGGCAAATCCATAGAGACAGAAAGTCGAATAGTGGTTGTCAGGATGTCAGGGGCTGGGGGAAATGGGGAGTGAGTCAATGGGAACAGGGTTTCCTTTTAGGGTGACAAAAATCTTCTAAGCTGATTGTGGTGATGGTTGCTCAGTTCTGTGAAGATACTAAAAAAACTATTGAATTATACACGTTGAAGTGGGTGAATTGGATGATATGTGAATTATAGCTCAATAATAGCTGTAATATATATATATTGATTGAAAAATATAGTTTACTTAGAAAGTAAATGAGAAAGAGAGAGAGAGAAACAGAGAAAGAGAAAAAAAGGAGGCCAAAGCTAGGAAACATGGCGCCCATAGCTCAAGGAGCCACATGACAGACCATAGTTTTAGCAAAGTAATGGCTGTTAAATATCTTTTTTTTTTTTTTCGGTCAGAGTCTCACTCTGTTGCCCAGGCTGGAGTACAGTGGCATGATCACAAATCACTGCAGTCTCAAACACCTGGACTTAAGTGATCCTCCTATCTCAGCCTCCCAAGTAGCTGGGATTACAGGCATGTGCCACCACGCCCAGCTAAGTTTTGTATTTTTTGTAGGTATGGGGTCTCATTATGTTGTCCAAGCTGAACTCTTGGGCTCAAGTAATCCTCCCGCCTCAACCTCCCAAATCTGGGATTACAGCGGTGAGCCACCACCCCTTGCCAAATTGTGTTATGTATATTTTATCAGCATAAAAAAAAAAAAAAAAAGAGTGAATTCGCTTGTGATTGGGGCTGTGTGGGGATGATTTTCCCTTTGTTTTTCCTCCTCCAATAATACCCCCACACTGCCTCCCAAGCAGGAAATTAGTATCACAATAACCACTACCCCATCACCCTCAATGTCACCACCTCAGTAGTCAGTAGTAGTGGTCCAGTGGCCTGAGCTGATGGTGAGATGCCATAGCAATACCCCGGGTTGGGAAGCCCCCGAAGCAGACAGCCAAGCTCAGATGGGTTCGCAAGGTCCAGAGGCCATAGGACTTAATTGAAAAGTCTCTGAACCACGCGCTCACTTAATAAGATATGGCACAGCCTTTTTCTAGCATGACTTCTTATTAAATAGAGTCAGTCAAACCAAGTTCCTCTTCTCAAAAATGATTACAGGCCAGCCGTGGGCAAAAGTGGGAAGTAAGTCAAGTTTATCTTCTTTGTTTGGTTGGCCAGCCCTGGGTTTCAGATTCCATTCCTCTGCTGAAGTTTCATTCCTGGACCACAACAGCTGTCAAAGTGTGGTCCCAGCCCAGTAGTAGCAGCATGAGAACTTGCTAGAGACACACACTGTGAGCCTGATTCAGAACTTCTGAATCGGAAATTCTGAGGCTCAGGCCCAGGGACCTGTGTTTTAACCAGCCTTCCAGAAGATTCTGATCGTCTGGCAAACTGCTTGGTCCTTGGTAATGAAGATGAGCTCAGGGGAGCTACCAGTGACACACTGCCCCAAGTGGGTTAAACAGACGATGTTTTGTGAGATATATTTGTGTTGTTATCATGACAAAAGTAACGTCTGCTCAGTATTTTAAAAAATAAAATAAAACATTAAAGATACAGTGTAGAAGGTGAAAATCTTCCAGGATCTCACAATTACCAATTATTGCAGAGATAACTGATCATCACTCCTAATGGAATATTCCTCTAGACATTTTAAAAATGTGTAATAATACTAAGATACCTAATACTTTCCACCTAGCATCATTGTGATTTTTTTGAGTTGGTAACTCCTCTTTCTTGCTCTAATGATGGAAACTGAGAACCTTGAAGAGGGGATATGTTTTTCCTCGGAGGATTCTCAAATCACCTTTTCTTTTTTTTTAGACGTTTGATTGTGAAATAGTAAACCTGTCTGGAACAGAACTTTTTGAGAATGTGTTTCATAACTTTCTGGGAATAAATTGGAATTTCTGATAAAAATGCGAAGTAATTCTCTGATATTCTTAAGGGAGATTAAGCCCTTGGCAGGGAGACTGCTCCCGCCCCAACCCCACCCACCTTCTCAGCTGATCAAGGTCAGAAGTCCAGTTACGTTTAGCCAGACATTCTTTTTCAGTGTGTCTAGTCTGAAGATGATCATCTAACTATTCACTCCAAGAGACCATCTCAGCCAAGAGGGAATCTTGAAATGCGACTTTCTTGAATGTAGTTTTCTGAAAAGTTTTATGTATGCCTCAGTCTCTCATAACTCTAAACAACACAAGACACCTATCAGATCAAGTCTCAACACCTAAATAAAGGAATGAAAATGTCCGACCTGACATAAAAATACAGTGTTATGTGTCTCTTGAAATTCTCTCCAGGCGATGAGAATGATCTCAGGAGAATAATCATGACCATTTATGGAGGAGCCCGGACTGTGATACTCTCTATCCTCTTTTAAATTCTCACAACAAAATCATGAGTTATATGTTACTATTGGTGTTTTACAAGTGAGGGTACTCAAGTTCAGAGAGGCTAAATATAATGCCCAATCAATGTCAGCTGTGTCTGATCCATTAGTGGTGAAATTGTCTGAAATAGGATAAAACAACGCAATTTGTCTTCATGATTTCAAATTCCTATTCAGTGGCCTTAATATAAAATTTCAACAGGTCCTTGTGGGTGTTTTGCTTGGTGTGAAATGTGGATACATGTAAAATACTCGTGGTGTAACACTAAGTGATGAAATATAGATTGTACATTTACATATCCCCTACACTTACAATTGCCTTTTTTAATTTCATTTTTTGAGTCAGGGTCTCTGTTGTCCAGGGCGGAATGCAGTGGCAGGATCATGGCTCACTGCAGTCCCAACTTCCTGGGCTTAGGCAATCCTCCTGTCTCAGCCTCCTGAGTAGCTGGGACTACGGGTGCACATGAATTTTTTTGTTTTTTGTAGAGACCAGGTCTTGCTATGTTGCCCAGGCTGGTCTTGAACTCCTGGGCTCAAGCGATCTTCCTCCCTTAGCCTCCCAAAGTGTGGGATTACAGGTGTGAGCCACCATGCCTAGTCCCAATTGCCTTTTAACTTAGAAAATACATTTAAAAGTTTGCCAGCAAATAATCCAAAAGGTTTAATGGTTGTCCAATAGCCATGTGGCTGTGGTTGACTCCTTTTCCTTCTGTTTTCTGAGCCGGCAGGGGATGGGGGTGCAGTCATCAGCCTGGGCATGATCAACTCAGGTTTCACCTGGTACTAGCTGGTGTGTGACCTTGGGAGATTTTCTTACCTCTCTATGCCTCAGGTTCTTAATCTGTATACTGGAGAGAATAGCGTCTACTTCACAGGGGAGCCATGAGGTTGCAATGTGCTAATGCTTGTAAAGAGCCTAGGATAGGATCTGGCACTGTTCCAGATTGTCTTTCTTTTTTTTTGAGTTGGAGTCTCACTCTGTCGCCCAGACTGGAGTGCAGTGGCTGCTCCGGGCCACTGCAGCCTCGACCTGCTGGGCTCCGGCGATCCTTCCGCCTCAGCCTTCCGAGTAGCCGGAATTACAGGCATGCGCTACCACGCCCGGCTGATTTTTAGATTTATTGTAGAGATGAGGTCTCGCTGCCCAGGTGGGTCTCGAACCCGCGGGCTCAGGCAATCCACTCACCTCAGCCTCCCAAAGGCGTGGGATTACAGGCTGAGCCACTGAGCCCGGCGATTTTCTTTTTTTGAATTTTTTTTTTTAGTAGGAGTCTCACTCTGTCCCCCAGGCTGGAATGCAGTGGTATGCTCTCGGCCACCTCAGCCTCAACCTGCTGGGCTAAGACGATCCTTCCACCTCAGCCTTCCAAGTAACTGGAACTACAGGTGAGCATCGCCATGCCTGGCTAATTTTTTTGATTTATTGTAGAGATAAGATCTCACCAAGTTGCCCAGGCTGATCTCGAAACCCTGGACTCAGGCAATCCTCTCGCCTCTGCCTTCCAAAGTGCTGGGATTACAGGCGTGAGCCACCACACTCAGCTTTTTAATTATTTTAAAAATACTTTAGAGGCAGAGCCTCGCTCCATCACCCAGGCTGGAGTGCACCAGCACAATCATGGCTCACCACAGCTTCAAACTGTTGGGCTCAAGTGATCCTCAAGTGATCCTCCCACCTCAGCCTCCCGAGTAGCTGGGATCACAGGTGCACTCCACCACAGCTGGCTAATTTTTTTTTATTTTTGTAGAGACAGAGAATCACTATGTTGCCCAGGTTGGTCTTGAACTCCTGGCCTCAAGCCATATTCCCACCTCAGCCTCCCAAAGCACTGGGGTATTACAGGCATGAGCCACTGCACCAGACCCCAGATTTCCTTTAATAATTTTAATAATGGAAAAGGTTGCTTTTAAAGGCTATTATAACCTAGGCCAGGCACAGTGGCTCAAGCCTGTAATCCCAGAACTTTGGGAGGCCGAGACGAGAGGATTGCCTGAGCCCACAGGTTCGAGACCAGCCTGGGCAACGTGGTGAGACCTCATCTACAATAAATGAAAAAATTAGCCGGGCGTGGTAGGATGCGCCTGTAGTTCCCAGCTACTTGGAAGACTGAGGTGGAAAGAACTCCTGAGTCTAGTAGGTCGAGGCTAGGGTGGTCATGAGCATGCCACTGCACTCCAGCCTGGGTGACAGAGTGAGACTCCAACTCAAAAAAAAAAAAAAAAAAAAAGACTATTATAACCTTTACTATGCTATAGGTTTCCTTGTTTGGATATCTTGGAATAATGCCTAAAATTGAACAAATAAACATTTAATAATTATTGCAGGACTTTAAAGTGAGCATCTAATTGGAAAACTTGTAGCAAAGGCCTAAAACCAACACACTTCTAGCCACTCCTAGCACACCGATTACTTGTGTTTATTACCTCTTTCTCCCAAATCCTGGTGAAATGCTAGTAAAGAAATAAAGCACAAGGAGAACAGGAGAGGAAACATCAAAGGACGGGGAACTTCAAAGTACTATTGGGGTTCAAACAGAAGCCAGGGGACAAGCTTAGCAGGAAGTCACCAAATTGGGGTCTGCAGCAGACCAAGGAAGGGAATTCTTTGGCCAGGCAAAATCCAGGCAAGGCTCAAGACTGGGATCAGGGAGACAGCATCACCATCTGTACACCGAGTGGCTGGATTGAGTCCTTTCCTGACCTCACTCCACCAGGGTGACCCTGCCAGGCAGGAGACAAGAGCCGTGTTCTCTACAGACATTAAACCCAAGTGGATCCAATTCCCGGTACCCTATCGACCAAGGCTGGTGCACCCCTCCTGCCGGCCCTCTCTTGTCACAGGCATGGGAGGAGAGGCGCCTTCTCTAGAAAAACCAAAGGGGCGTAGGAGAAAGATCCCCAGATGTAGGTGTCGAAGAAACTCCAAGCAAACACTGTTTCTTCGAAGGCGGTGGAAACCAGACATGTGGGGAGATGAGATTGGCGGTGACTTCCATTAAACTTTTTAGAACAGCCCACTGCGCTGCTGTAAACTGGCATAACTGGTGTGAGTGTCTCAAAGATTCTTGAGAGTTGCTGCAGATTCTATGCTGGCACTGGAGTTTCAGGCCAAGGTCTTCAGAGTCCACACCTCTGACCTTTTTGATAGTGTCCCTGACCACTACCCTTACCACACCCTTGAGCCCATCCATCTTCCCCCACGGATTCCTCATTCCGGATTCTACCTTTTACACCTGAAATGCCTGAAATGCCTCGAGTGGCTTCTGTTTCCCCGACCAAACCCAGACAGTTACAGCCTGTGCTTCAGGCTTCTGTTCCCGTTCTTGCCCTCCACCAGCTTCTTTGAGTGCTGGAGGTATGGATGACTTTGTGTCAAGTTCCCTCGGTGGGTAGCACCACTGAAGCCTCAGTGCCAGCATAGAATCTGTAGCAACTTTCATGAATCTTCAAGAAGCTCCCACCAGTTATCCCAGTTTACAGCAGCACAGTGGGCTGTTCTATAAAGTCTAATGGAAGCCACTGCCATCTCTGGGTGACAGAGATGGATTATGGGAGGAGAGAGAAGTCAGGATAAATTTCCCTGCACTCCCTCCCCACTGAGTCACAGATTGTCTGTGTCCTTCTACTGAAGACCATGACTCCTGTCAGCTGCCCCTTTCCACATGGGGACCCTCTCAGAGTTCAGAACACCACTCCCTCCCCCTTGTCCCTCAAGTCTTAGGTAGTAACAACTTGCTGCGATTGCAACCCATGAGATATGGTTATATCCTTTGTTGTTTCCCCTAAATCCTGCCCACGTCTTTATAAATAGCCCCTTATAGGCTGGGTATGGTGGCTCATGCCTATAATCTCAGCACTTTAGGGGTCAGAGACGAGAGGATTGCTTGAGCCCAGGGGTTCAAGACCAGCCTGGGCTGGGTGCGGTGTCTCACACCTGTAATCCCAGCACTTTGGGAGGCCAAGGCAAAAGGATTGCCTGAGCCCAGGGGTTTGAGACAAGCCTGAGCAACTTGAGGAGACCTCGTCTCTACAGTATATCAAAAAATTAGCCAGGCGTGGTCGCTCACGCCTATAGTTCCGGTTACTTAGAAGGCTGAGGCAGAAGGATTGCCAGAGTCCACCAGGTCAAAGCTGCGGTGGCCGTGAGCATGCCACTGCACTCCAGCCTGGGCTATAAGAGTAAGACTCTGACTCAAAAAAAAAAAAAAAAAAAAAGAGAGAGAGAGACAGAGAGAGAGGAAGAGAAAAAGAGAGAGAGAGCTGAGTCCTTATTATTATAAGAGGAAAACAATAGACAGTGCTGCAAATCGAGAAATAGCAGCCCAGACATGCCATGTAGACACAGGGAGGTCAGTCCAGAGGAAACAGCCCTAAGAGTTGAAAGCGGCTCCCCCTGGTGAGTGGAACTGAAAGATTCCATGGGATGGCACAGGGCCTGCTGCCTAGGGAGATGAGCCTTATTTAGGACAATTATTTCAACTTTGTGCGAGTCCTACTGTTGCCGTAGCAAATTAGCACACATCTCATGGCTTCAAACAACACAAATTTTTAAATGACAATTCTGGAGGTCAGTCTGAAATGGTTCTCACCCCAGCCTCCAATTCTTGAACTCAGGCAATCCTCCTACCTCATTCTCCCAAGTAGCAAGTGTGCACCGCTTTGCCTGACTAATTTTTTGGTTTTTTTGTAGAGATAAGGTCTCACTATGTTGCCCAGGATGGTCTCAAACTCCTGGGTTCAAGCAATCCTCCTACTTCTAAAGTGTTGGGATTACAGGCGTGAGCCACAGCACCTGGACTGATATCCAGGCGTCAGCAGGGCTGCACTGCCTCCCACAGGTCTACAGGAAAATTCTCTTCCTGGCCTTTCCCAACTTCTCGAAACTGGAGGTTGTCTGCATTCTTGAGCTCATGGCCTTTTTCTAGCCAGCATTTGCATCCCTGAAAACTCTGCTTCCACCCCAACTTCTGTGACTCACCTGTCTTCCCGTATCCTTCATAAGTACCCTCGTGATGACATTAGGCTTACCTGGATAAGCCAGAATAATCGTCCCATCTCGAGAGCCTTAACTTGATCATATCCGCAAAGTTCCTTTTGCCATGGAAGGGAACATATTCACAAGTTCCAAGGATTACGATATAGACACCTGGGGTGGGGGAACATTACTCTGCTTACCCTAATGTATCTATATTAAATATTTTTTTCTTTTGAATTGGGGTCTCACTCTGTCACTCAGGCTGGAGTGCAGTGGCACAATCATGGCTCACCCCAGCCTCCAGTTCTTGAGCTCAGGCAATCCTCCTACCTCATTCTCCCAAGTAGCAAGTGTGCACCGCCATGCCTGACTAATTTTTTGTTTTTCTGTAGAGACAAGGTCTCACTATGTTGCCCAGGCTGGTCTCAAACTCCTGGGCTCAAGCAATCCTCCCACTTCCAAAGTGTTGGGATTACAGGCATGAACCACAGCACCTGGACTGATAAAAATGTTTTGTTTTTGTTTTTGTTTGAGTTGGAGTCTCACTCTGTCGCTCAGACTGGAGTGCAGTGGCTGCTCCTGGCCACCGCAGCCTCGCCTGCTGGGCTCCAGCAATCCTTCCGCCTCAGCCTTTCGAGTAGCCAGAATTACAGGCACGCGCTACCACGCCCGGCTAATTTTTTTTTTTTTTTAATTTATTGTGGAGATGAGGTCTCACCTGCCCAGGCGGGTCTCGAACCCGCGGGCTCAGGCAATCCACTCACCTCAGCCTCCCAAAGGCGTGGGATTACAGGCTGAGCCACCGAGCCCGGCAATAAAAATGTTTTTAAAAGCATGTACTCCTTGATCCAACAACTGTACTTCTACGATTTAACTATAGTGAACAAAAATTAGCCATGTGAGCAAAAATCTATGTCATAAGTATTGTTTATGAACCAGAAAAAGTATAAACAATCAGGTGTTCATGAACAAAGATTTAAGGTACAGTCACAGAAAGACAACTATGGAGAAGCCAAACATTTTGCTATAGAGCTTTTTGATTAATAGAAAAAGATGTTCACTGCATGTTAAGTGACAAAAGCAAATTACAAAATGGTATGCCAACAGCTATCCAATGTTTGTTTTTTAAAAGTGTGTTTGTATAATATGTAGGGAAATGTGAGATATTGGTATGTGTATGAACAGATATCTGTACAGATATTTGTGTGCACATGGACATATATAGAAAGAGTATTGTTATATAAAGATATGTGTACATAGAGACAGAGAAAAACAGAGTAGAAAACTGTGTGGGTGTATGTGGGCCAAAGGGCACGAGAACTGAGACCAAACCATGACCTGTGGTTACCACTGGGTGGTAGAAGCACAGCTAATTTTATTGCTCTTCTCTATACTTTCCCACACTTCTAGGATTTTTTTTCATATCAAGCATGCATTACTCTTAAAGCCAGAAAAAAATTTCCAATTTGCATAAATAAATAACTTTTAAAATGAGCATCTGAAACCCTGGAGACTAACTGCAGCAGCAGCTGTTACCAAAGATTACACATGTAGCAATTAGCACAGCTAAGAAAAGAAAATGCGAGCTACCCTTATTAATTAACCCTCTCTACAATGTGCTTTAGTAATACATGCTCTAGTATGTTGACGCCATCACTACAAATCTACATTTCTTGTTCTCTTTAGATTCATGTTTTGTTCTAAGGTCTACGAGGCCAGAACATCACCATGGACCAGCTGCATGCCATCTGGCTTCTAGGCAGCATTCAAAAGGCAGCTCAGTTCCCTTCCTTGCCCGTTAGATGGGGCAAGAAAGCTTTAGAAGAGTCCCTGCCTGCCAAAACTTAAAGGGAAAAGACGAAGTTGCAGGAAAAGCAGTTAGTTAGAAGGGCTCAGAAGTCATCCCCATCCGCTTGGGCAGAATGTGTGCTAAAATGTTTCTAGGGAGAAAATTGTTTCCAGAGAGTTTTCTAGAAAATACAAAGCTGAGAATCTATAAAATGTGTTTCAATACCTGACATTCACGCCTGTAACCAGGCCCAGCCTGGGCAACATAGTGAGATACCATCTCTACCAAAAAAAAAAAAAAAAAATG
>NW_007250863.1:488024-510101 GCF_000164805.1 Carlito syrichta
AAGAAAGAAAGAAAGAAAGAAAGAAAGAAAGAAAGAAAGAGGAAGGAAGGAAGGAAGGAAGAGAAAGAAAGAAAAGAAATACCAAGAGGACATAACCATCAGTTTACAGGGGCTCCCACTGGTCAAAACTAGGATAATTTGAGCTCCAAAATAATCCAGGACAATAATGAATCATAAGCCACTGAAAACATAGGAATGAATCCAAACAAATAAATAGGCAAATACATAAATAGGAGAGAAGGGAGAAGCCTTGCTTACAGCAGAATGCTCTTGCCAGTTGCTAAATGTAGAGGGAGTACTGGAGTTGGAAAATCATCATTTTGCAACCATACCCATAAGGACTGATTTACACAAGAACCATCAATAGATACTAACTCCATGAGGCGATTTTGATGAGGAGCAGGATGTTTCAATCATCACGAGGGTCATTAAAAGAGAAAAAGGATGCAGAAAAGGAGTCAGAGTCAGAGGAGTTGGGAGATGTGACTAAGGAAGACAGGAACAAAGTGATGAGATGTGAGACGGACTTGACCAGCTGTTGTGGGCTTTAATGACGGAGGAAGGGGCCATGAGCCAAGGAATGTTGGCAGTTGCGGGAAACTGCCAGGGGAGGGAGGGACACACCTCATCAGCAAGGTACCTGCATAATCAACGTCTGTATACCTAACCCTGAATTGTACCCCGCATCTTTGTAATAATAAATAAAGATCTAGTGGTCTGCAGCACCATAGGGAGACTACAGTTAACAATAATTTACTGTAGATTTCTTTGCTCCTTTTAACATCTACAACATTTATCAAGGACTACTCTAGGGCTAACAGTGTAAGAGAAAATTACAAGATGTCTGTTCATGAGATGTTCAAGAATTGAAGTAGGAAAAGGTGAACTAAAATATTGGTAGAAATTCCCATTGAGAAAAATAGGTGGAACTTGGACCGGTGGCAAGAAAGGAAGAGGCTGGGAAGTGAATGAATAAGCCAAGACTTGAGGTCTAGAGGAAGCCACCGAGGGTCGCCAGTGAGACATCTTTTCATGTAACACCCGGCACAGAGCAGACGCAGACTCTGACGATTCCCTTCGTGCTTTATCCCAGGTGTCCTGGAAGAGCCGCTGGGGAACAAGGTTGGATAAAAGAAAACCCGAAGGCAGCCCACCTGCCCTCCTTTCTCTCCAAGTAGCTCGTAAGCCACGTGCTAGAATTTGGACTTCTAAATTCACTACAGGGTTTTGGCAAATCATTGAGCAAGTATTTTTTGAGCTACTTCAAGTCAGGCACTGAGCTAGGTGGAAGGGAGAGAGAAATGGGCCAAGGTCCTTACACGCTGTGCTTGGTCTGAAGCAGGGGTGTGATCAGGTCTTCTGGGAACCCAGAGGAGGGGCAGCAAACCCAGTGTACTAGGTTGGGAAGGCTACCAATCTGAGTCTTAATGGTCAGGTATGGAGCAACTGACCAAGCAGATACAGGGAATGGGCATTTGGGGCAATGGAAACTGGGAACAGCATGTGCGAAGGTATAAAGGCAAGAGTGTGGCACACGTGAGGGGACTTCACGTGAGCTGGTCCACTCTACTGGGAGGGAGGCTACCAGAGCAGCTATGCGTGAAGACAAGTAAAGTGCATAAAAGTATGTTCAACATCATGAGTCATTAGAAAAACGCACATTTAAGCCACAATGAGATGCCATTTCATACCACTAGAGTGGCTAAAATCAAACAAAATTACTGATGTGGTGAGGATGTGGAGTGCTTGGAACTCATACATTCTCATGAGTGAGAGCATAAAGTGGTAATGCTCCTCAGGAAGACAGTCTGGGCGTTTCTCACGGTTAAACATATACTTACTACATGACTGGGAAACCCCACTTCTGGGATATTTACCCAAGTGAAAGAAAAAGATGTTTTCTATGATATTTTGTCTTCTATGTCCCGTATTTGGGCTCTTATTTTGTTGACTTGGACTCTTCTGCTAAAGTTGGGGTTTTGGTGGTCTTCTCTTTCCAGCTCCCTGAGGTGATTTGTTAGGGTCTCAACGTGTGATCTTTCCATTTGCTTGATGTGTGCTCATAGAGATATAAATTCCCCTCTTAGAATTGTTTTCATGGCATACCAGAGGTTTTGGTAAGATGTTTCTTCATTTCATTTGAAAGAAAAAGATATGCCTACATAAAGACCTGTTCTGTAATCCCGCGCCTTTGGGAGGCTGAGGTGAGTGGATTGCCTGAGCCCACAGGTTTGAGACCCGCCTGGGCAACTTGGCAAGACCTCATCTCTACAATAAATCAAAAAATTAGCTGGGCTTGGTAGCGTGCGCCTGTAGTTCCGGCTACTCGGAAGGCTGAGGCGGAAGGATCCCCGGAGCCCAGCGGGTCGAGGCTGCGGCGGCCGAGAGCGGCCACTGCACTCCAGTCTGGGCGACAGAGTGAGACTCCAACTCAAAAAAAAAAAAAAAAAAAAAAAAAAGACCTGTTCTTGATTCCTAATTGTCAGGAGGTCCCTCCTAATTTCTGTACTTTCTATTTCATTGATCTAAGTGGCTACCACTATGCCAACATTATATTCTATTATTGTAACTTTATACTAAGTTTTGAAATTAGTATTGTAATTACTCTTATTTGCTGTTGTTTTTATAAAATTGCCTGTGATATTCTTGTTCCTATATATTTTCATTTTAAAATTGGCTTATCGATTTCTACAAAAATGCTTGTTGGGATTTTGATAGGGATCACATTGAATCTATAGATCAGAGGTCTCATATTTTTTTCTAAAATGTATTCCTACATAACATATTATTGTTCAAGATATTATGAGTGGAATTGTTTTCTTAAGCTCATTTTCAAATCATTTTCAAATTGCTAGTTCCCAGCATGTAAACATATAACTGATTTTTACATATTGACCTTGTATTTTGTGACCCTGCTAAATTCATTAAGTTCTGACAAATATATATATATTCATATATATATAGGTTCTAAATGTATATATAAAGTTATATATATAAAGTTATATTTAAATACATAATACATATATTCTTTAGGATTTTCTATGTATAAGATCAAGTCATCTGTAAATAAAGATAGCTTTAATTTTTCCTTTCCAAAAAAAAGTCCATCAAGTAGTATATGGATAAGTACATTATGGTTACATCCAGACAATGGAATCTACTTCACAATTTAAAAAAAAATGAATTCCTGAGATGTACGCAACAACTTGGACAAGTCTTGAAAACATTATGTTAAGCAAAAGAAGCCAGGCACAATAGGCTCCATACTGTATGATTCCACTTATATGACATTCTGGAAAAGGCAGAACTATAGGGATAGAAAACATATGTTGTTTGCAAGGGGCTGGAGGTAGGGAGAGGAAATTGCTCACAAAGTGGCAGAAAGGAGCTTTTTGGGTGAAAAAGATTTTGACTGTGGAAGTGATTACATGAGTGCACGTGTTGGTCAAAACTCACTGTACAGTTTACATACCTAAAATGGTCAATTTTACTGTATACCTCAATAAACATGACTTTAAAAAATTAACTCTGCCTGGGTCTGAATCCTAGCTCTGAGACTTATTAGCTAGTGATCTTGGGCAAGTTACTTACTTCCTTTGTTTGTCAGTTTCTTCAGCTGTATGATGGGGACAATAATAGTACCTACCTCATAGGGCTTTTGTGAAGATGAAATGAGTTAATACATGGCAAGTACTTAGAACATTGCCTGACACAGAGTCTTATTGTGAGAACAGGTCTGAAGATTTGATCTCCAGTTCCATCACTTATTAAATAATCTTGAGAACATCATTTATCTTCTGGGAGTCTCTGATAATCTCAAAGTTGTGGTAATGTTACCTGTAACCTGCCCTGCACACCAAAATGGGGGCATTAAAAAGATTAGATGAGCTCTGCGTTAGAATGCGAGGCCCCTAGCCGCCTCAAGCTAAAAACCAAAACAGTGCCTTTGCCATCTGTAGTTTCCTAACCTCAGGCCGAGAGGTACTGTAAGAGTTCTTTGTAAGTTATCTTCTATATAGTTCATCTTTGCCCAGCATGAAATTAGGGTGCATCTGTGTTGCCTTGCTTCTGGTAGAAGTGTAGCCTAATTCCAGATGTAAATGCCAGAGCAATAAACTTGCCTTCATCTCTACATTGAAAAATAACAGAGGGGGAAATGTTTATAAATTCATAATCTGTATGTGTGTGTTGGGGCAGGGATATCACCTCACTACCTTCATATGGCCATTCCAAGCTCTGAATCACTTCCCCATTCAGATGTTCACTTGTCCAATATTTCAAACTCCTGGAGAATGCAAAAAAATGTTAGAATATCTGTCACCATGAGTTCATATAGAAATAAGATGCATAAAATATGATAATACAATGCAATAAGTAGTACAGAAAAAAATGAAAAAATAAAAAGATTAGAAAGGATAAACATGAGGTCAAGTGAAGGCTAGTCATTTGAAGATAGATTTCTTTAAAAATTGGAAAAACAGAATCTGAGAGGACTACCTGGATTCTGAATCTCTATGTGAATTATATGCTCAGTTATAATCTCTGAGGCAGTATTGCTTCAGGCCAGGAGTTCAGAAAGTCTCAGAGATGGAAGGACATAAGTCTCCAGATTGAAGGGTCCACAAGGAGATCAGCACAATGAATAAAAGACCCATACCAATAAGTTGACTAGTGTACCAAAAAGCTATATATATGATCCCAAATCCCGGAATTTATTTATTTAAAAAATGTGTATTTATTCTTATATGTTTCAACTTCAGTCATCTTATCTGCAAAGAACCCAAATAAATCAGCAAGAGAACAAATAACCCCAGCCGGGCTCGGTGGCTCAGCCTGCAGTCCCAGCACTTTGGAAGGCTGAGGCAAGTGGATTGCCTGAGCCTGCAGGTTTGAGACCAGCCAGGGCAGCTTGGCGAGAACTTGTCTCTGCAATAAATCAAAAATTAGCCGGGCACGGTAATGCATGCCTATAGTTCTAGCTATTTGGAAGGCTGAGGCAGAAAGATTGCCAGAGCCTAGCAGGTCGATGCTGGGGTGGCCGCGAGCATGCCACTGAACTCCAGCCTGGACGGGGGAGTGAGGCTCCAACTCAAAAAAGAAAAAAAAAGAAAACAACCCTATTAAAACGTGGGCAAATGAAGCCGGGTTTGGTGGCTCAGCCTGCAATCCGCGCGCTTTTGGGAGGCTGAGGTGAGTGGATTGCCTGAGCCCGCGGGTTCGAGACCTGCCTGGGCAACTTGGCGAGACTTCATCTCTACAATAAAATCAAAAATTAACCTGGTGTGGTAGCGCGCACCTGTAGTTCCAGCTACTTGGAAGGCTGAGGTGGAAGGATCGCCGGAGCCCAGCAGGTCAAGGTTACAGTGGCCACTGCACTCCAGTCTGGGTGACAGAGTGAGACTCCAACTCAAAAAACAAACAAACAAACAAAAAAAAGTGGGCAAATGATATGAACAGACATCTCTCAAAAGAAGATATACAAATGGCCAACAAACATGTGGAAAAATGCTCAACATAACTCATCATCAGGGAAATGCAAATTAAAACCACAATGAGATATCACCTCACACCAGTCAGAATGGCCATTATTAAAAAATCAAAAAACAATAGATGCAGATGCAGAGAAACAGGAATTCTTATACACTGTTGATGGGAGTGTAAATTACTACAACCTCTATGGAAATTGGTATGGAGATTTCCTAAACAACTAAAAGTAGATCTATCACTTGATCCAGGAATCCCACTACTAGGTATCTATTCAAAGGAACAGAGGTTGCTATATAACAAAGGCATCTGCACCCACATATTCACCATAGCACAATTCACAATTGTAAAGATGTGGAATCAACCTAAATGCCCATCAACCAACCTGTGGATATGAAAATGTGGTATATATACACCATGGAATACAATTCAGCTGTCAAAAATAATAAAATTGTGTCTTTTGCAGCAACTTGGACAGAATTGGAGAACATCAACCTAAGTGAATTAACCCAGAAACAGAAAACCAAACACCGCATGTTCTCACTTATAAGTGGGAGTTAAATTATTCATATGCAAAGACATAGAGAATGGTATAACGGGCACTGAAGACTCAGAAGGGAGAGAAGGGGAAGGAGTGGAGGGACAAAAATATCACCTGTCAGGTACAATGTGCACAGTTGGGGGTGGTGGGTACACTTAAAGACCAGACCAAAACTATTTGTACCCGCCAAAGCTATTGAAATAAAACAATTAAAACAAAATAATGGAATGAAATCAACATGTGGCCTTTTGTGACTGGCTTCTTTCACTTAGCATAGTGTTTTCAAGGTTCATCCATGTTGTAGTAAGGATCAGAACTTTATTCCTTTCCACAGTGGAATAAGATTCCATTGTATGGATAGACCACATTTTGTTTATCCAGATGGTCACTTGGGTTCATTCCATCTTTTGGCTACTGTGAATAATGCTGCAATGAACATTGCTGTAGTATCTGAGTCCCTGTTTTCAGTTATTTTGGATATATACCCAGGAGAGGAAGTTCTTTTTACGATGTGAGAGGACTGACAGAGAATAAAACTCCACTGGACCATGGTGAAGTATGCTGCCTCTAGAGGTAAAGCTTGTTTACATGGACTTTAATAACATATTTGCAATGGATAGAATGAAATACTTTATTTTATAAAGTGGTAATTCTATTTAGCATTTTGAGGAACATCTTGGACATCTTTTTTTCGCCGTAGTTGGTAAAAGACCATTAAGTTAGCAGCAGTGTGTTCTCTGCAATCACTTGTAGAAATTGTCATCGATAAGAACTCCTCAACACTGAAGTCAATTCCTTCTCTACAAAATATTATTTTAGGTTATTATTAGAAGGAATTGGAATTTGAGATGATAATTTACTGTAGAAAATTATTTATAAGGTTTCATCTAGTTTTGTTTTTTGTTTTTTTTTGTTTTTGAGTTGGAGTCTTACTTTGTCACCCAGGTTGAAGTGCAGTGGCACGCTCACGGCCACCGCAGCCTCAAGTTGCTGGGCTTAGGTGATCCGCCTCAGCCTTCCAAGTAGCTGGTACTACAGATGCATGCCACTGTGCCTGGCTAATTTTTGTGATTTATTGTAGAGATGAGGTCTCACCAAGTTGCCCAGGCTGGTCTTGAACCCCTGGGCTCAGGCAATTCTCTTGCCTTGGCCTCCCAAAGTGCTGGGATTATAGGCTGAGCTACTGCATCAGGCCGTCATCTAGTTTTTAATAGCTTAAATAATGTGTACAGAGAAAACAAAGCTCCCACATTTTAATAAATTTCAGGATTTCATAAGACATTCCGGTTGGGCTCAGTGGCTCAGCCTGTAATCCTAACACTTTGGGAGGCCGAGGCGAGTGGATTGCCTGAGCCCAGGGGTTCGAGAACAGCCCGGGCAACTTGGCGAGACCTTGTCTCTACAATAAATCAAAAATTAGCCGGGCATGGTAGTGAGGGCCTGTAGTTCTGGCTACTTGGAAGGCTGAGGCGGAAGGATCGCTGGAGTACAGCAAGTCGACGCTGGGGTGGCCATGAGCGTGCCACTGCACTCCAGCCTGGGCGACAGAGTGAGATTCCAACTCAAACCACCCACAAAAAACAAAAAACAATTTTAGCTCCCTTGGCACAATAGGTATGGTTTGAATGCCATACAAACCTCAAATACGATTTAAATATGTACGTCACTATCTGTAAAGACTAAATGTACATATATAAAGTATAATCTCAAGTACCAAAAAAATAAAGCTCAGAAAAAAGACTAAAGAAAAATATCAAAATGTTAGTTTACACTAAATGTTTATGAACAGTGGGATTATGGATGGTTTTCTCCCTTGTACATACTATTCTATGTACACTGTGGAAGAACACAATTTCAACAAACTGAGTTTCAAAGATCTGATTGGCTTTTATTGCAATTCATGAACTGGGCACATCCAATCTACAAAATAGAAAAGTTCTGAAGAGCTAAACAGAGTGGGTGAGGTTTATTGGCAGAAAAAAGCAGAGGAAAGCACAAAAGAGGAACAAATAGCAGATTGACCATTTCAAGGTTACTTTCCTTATAAGTGTAAGTAAAATCTAGTTGACTTAATGAGATCTGGCTATTGTCTCACTCCTGATTTGTCAGGTCAGATCTTATGAGTAAAACAACTGAGGCTTCAATTTGGTGATGTGGAACCTTAGTGTGAGTGACTCCACCTTGGGCCTATCTTTTCTTTAACAGCTTTTTATTAGCAGGAAAAAACTGTTTTTCTTTTTAAAAATAACAAAAGGAGATGCATTTAAATGTGCTATAATTGTGTTAAATATTATGAATCAATAATTTTTATTAAAAGGTCAGCACAGCTAGGCATGGCTCACTCATGTAATCCCAGCACTTTGGGAGGCCAAGGTGGGAGGATCACTTGAGCCCAGAAGTTCAAGACCAGACTGGACAACATAATGAGACCTCATCTCTACAAAAAATTTAAAAAATTAGCCAGGAGTGGTAACACACACCTGTAGTCCCAGCTACTTGAGAGGCTGGATCACCTGAGCTTGGGAGGATCAACTGAGGAGGTTGAGGCTGTGGTGAACTGTGATTGTGCCACTGCACTCCAGCCTGGGAAACAGAGTGAGACCCTAACTAAAAAAAAAAAAAAGTCAACACAACACATACTTAAAATAAGCCTATCCACTTTTTACGATGTGAGAGGACTGACAGAGAATAAAACTCCACTGGACCACGGTGAAGTATGCTGCCTCTAGAGGTAAAGCTTGTTTACATGGACTTTAATAACATATTTACAATGGATAGAATGAAATACTTTATTTTATAAAAATGATACAACATTCATTATATTTGACACGGAAAAGCACAGCCACTCATACTACCACCACTTAAGAAATCAACAGTAGTAACAGTGAGTGGGTATGTTTCCAAACTTCTCAATTCACTCCTATGAACAAATAGGTGGATGATGGGAATCACTACACTTTTTATTCTAAAGGGTTTTAGATTTAATTTTATGTGACTGCAATAGAAAAATAGAAATAAAACTGAAGGAACCGCTGAACTTCAGATAAATGTTTCTTCCCCGTAAGGGGTATGGGTTCCTAAAAGAACCAAGTAAGCCAGTGGTTACCAAAGCACTGCGTCAGAACCCGCTGGAGGGCTTGATCAATCACAGATTGCTTGGCCACACCCCCAGACTTTCCGATTTAGGAGGTCTAGGGTGGGACCAAGAATCTGCATTTCTAACAAGTTCCCAGGTGATGCTAATGTTGCTGGTCTGGGAACACTTTGAGAACCATTGTACTTATGTAAAGAAAAAAAAATATGCTGGGCAAGGTGGCTCATGCCTGTAATCCCAGTACTTCGGGAGGCAGAGGTGAGCGGATTGCCTGAGCCCACAGGTTTGAGACCAGCCTGGGCAACTTGGCGAGACTTCATCTCTACAATAAATCCAAAAAAATTAGCCGGGCATGATGGCGCACGCTAGTTGTTCCAGTTACTAAGGAAGCTGAGGCAGAAGGATCGCCTGAGCACAGCAGGTCGTGACTGCAGGGGCTGTGAGTGTGCCACTGCACTCCAGCCTGGGCGACAGAGTGAGACTCCAACTCAAAAGAAAAAAAAAAGAAAAAAAGACAAAAGATTGAAAAACTTAAGGTTGGTCATGAAGGTTTTTTCCTCCATATTATAATCTTAAGACATTATGACTTGCCATGACACCTGGTGTGAAAGATGAGGCAGTTCTGAGTCTTCATTCCACTTTCCCTTCCTCATGGCTTAATTTGTCAGTGTACACTACCTTTTCTTTGTCAAGATTTATAACACTTACATTCTCTCCTACCACTATGATTCCTCTGTTTTTAAATGTTTGTTCTGTATTTAAATGGACTCAGAGCTCATGATCATTCTATTTGCTGGAATTTTTTGTGGATTCTCATATCTCCTCTCTTTTGAGTTCCCATTAAATGTCTAGAACCGTCCAAGGTGTCCGTTACTCCTGTAGGCTCTGGCTTCCCCAGGCTGCTCTGGGAGTTGGGTAATGCCTTGTCCTGGTGAATCTTTCCCCTTCTGCTTAGGTCCTGAGATGTCAGCAAAGACTTAGTTTGACTCTCCTCCACATGGCCTAGTCACCTTGTCAGTCCCTTTGTCCATAATGGGGCCCGTTGTTACCAAGATTTTTGTCAACTGTTTCTTTACTCAGTGCTATTGTGGGCTTGAGGGGGGGGGACGACGAATATCATACCATACCTTGTTGCATTAGCATTGCCTCCCTTCCTTGTTTGGTTGCACCTGGTGAATTTGTGCCTAGTGCTTACCGAGTTTGCTAGGTAGTAGAGTTTCTGAACCAGCTTACTTTTCCCGTTTCCACCTGGAACTATCCCCATTTTTTTTTCACTTGTCAGAAATGTAGGATTAATCAGGTAAAATATGGTACATAGTATGCACCTATATAAATTGTGATAATGTAAATAGTTTTTCCTATAGACAAAAATGAAAATGTGTCCTCTGAAATATTTGTCTTCTGGGATAAGACTATAAGTGAGTCTTTAAACTGAAACTTACATGGAGTTAATTATAGAGTCACATGCAGCTATATGAAATAATACAGAGCAATCCTGTGGACACTTTACCCAGTTTCCCCCAGTGTATAAATGTTTAAAACCAGCAAAATCACCAACAAGAGCAGTGCCTTCTGAGCTTTGTGAAACCAATAGGAGAGGAATGTGATGGGGGGGGGGTGCTTAACCAGGAAGGCCAATTTTTCTCTCATCCTTTTGTGTATGTGTCCACCATAGTATGTACTCTGTAGAGCAATCCTTTGTTTTTGTGAGTCTCTTCCGCAGCAGTTTATGAGGTTCCTCAGAGCAGGGAGTGTGTTTTATTATCTTTGTCTTCTCAGTACCAGTGAAGGGCCTAGCATGCAGGAGAGGAAGAGGAAGAGTAATGGTATGGGACTTATAAAAACTTCTTTTCTTCTTTGAATTCAAATTCTTTTCAGTCAATAAAAAATGCTATGGATAGCCTTTTGTTCAACCTCCATATGAAAATTAGATATGTAGTCCCTGCAAACATATTCTATTCTCTACTCATTTATTCATCATTCAACTAATATTTAATGAGTTCCTACCACATGTCAAGTAGGATGCTAGGTGCTGGGGATACTATGGTGAACAAAACAGACATGGTCCTTGCCCTTATTTTATACTTTAAATTATAAAACAAGCCTTCCTTTTTAGGTTTTAGATCTTATATATGCAATATTTTCTGCATAGGTATTTTGCAGATAACATGCTTTGCATTTTGAAACAGTTCCAAAAATATATCCAAACATGCCTAAATAGGGAATCTGTTGTGGAATGAGTAATTTTAAATCAGCCATCTTACCCTTATGTATTACCAGGAATAAAAATAGAGCAATAGAATACATGTCATCTGCCAAGTTACATTTCTATGTTTAATGTCCATCTTCCCTATGAAACTGTTCATACCATAAAGGCAGGATTCATGTGTTGTGTTCTCTTACTCACTGCTGTAATTATAGTACATATCTGTGCAACACATAGCTGCCAAGCAAATGACTAAATATTCAAGTTTCATAACTCTCCTAGAAATGGGAACACATGAAATCAATTATTTTAAAATTTAAGACAAACTTTCCAAGTACGTAGCCCAATATAAAGTTGCCATACTACTGTGTGCATGCATTTCTTTCTTACCACAAGTGGAATGCTGGGTAGGCTTGGAAAGCCTGACCTGTAGAGATGGTGCACAGCACAAGACAGGCCATCCACCAACATTTATCACCTGATTAGCAATGAATCAAGTGTGCTTGCCCCCTCAGTCACTGACCCACTCAAGGAAAAAGCTGCCCTATCTTTAAAGACATGTAAATGAAAGCTGAATGTTTCTAGTAAGAGTTTTCATAACCCACTCATGAAAAACCAAGTTCTTATCAACCTTCACATTTTGACTTACAAAGTTCTAGTCTTCGTAAGTGCAGAACAGTGCTTTAAACATCAACAGGTACATACAAACTTAAAATAATGTTCTCACAAACTGGCAAGTAACTTCTTTAAGCAGAAAGAGCAACAATATTTTATTACAAATAAACATTTCACAAAAATGTAACTGGGAATGTATATGTACTGTTAAGCAGAACACAGAAAACAAAGAAACAAGGTATTAGGACCTAAAATTTTCATTTAAAATCCCATCAGTTTTTATCTTACACATAGTAGGTATGCAATACGTATCAACTGAACTAAAAGTAAACATTCTGTAAGATGTGCTTGCAAAATGTGTAATGCTGTAGTAGTAAAGTACAATTTTCAAATATGAGATTTTATCTGTCAGATTTTTTAAAAAGCCTTTAAAAATATGATATGCACAAGCTTGCCCTGAGGGAAAAATAAGATGGACTATAGATTACAAAATCTTTACATATTTTCCACAATAGCATTTTGAAACTGGAAAAGAGCAAATAGTTGTGGAAAAAACTGAATGAACATATTACTAAAAATTCAGTGCACTCACAACTACCTGATGGAAAATTTGAAGCACCTTTTCTCTTGCCTTCTTATATTATAATATGAAATGTATGAATTATACAGGCCTTGATCTTCAGAAACTTAAGAAAACTTCAAGTTATAAGCCAAAATGTCATCAGAAAAAGAAAAATCCGGTATAAAATTTGCTACCGTAAGGCCACTGTTTAAAGTTCTTTCATGTACAGACACTATACAATTGAGATACTTTTGTTTTTGTTTTTATTACATAAGCAAAACTTTCAACATATAAACATCTGAATAACTTGGTTAAGTTCTCTCTATGAAACCATGCTCAGAAAAAAAATGCATAAACAAATAATGCCCTTCAAGTGATTCTTTTGAGACTTTTTTGCAAAAAAAAAAACCAACTGTAGTTAATACAACTTTTAAACTGAATACTGTAATTTAAAAGCAATTGTTAAGTGTAAAAAGTTGCAGCATTCCACTACTAAAAAATAGTTATTTTTTCAAGAAAGTTACAGTATTAGTGCCTTAGTGCCACTTCTAACTCCTGATAAAGTGAGATGCTCCCCAACAGCCTCCTGTAGTGTCCTTGCCATCTGTAAGATTTCCAGATTAAATTTCTGTGGCAACATTTGTATATTCCTATCGAGAGAAAACAAGAGAAATAAAGACTTCAAAAGAAGTGTCAGTTATAACACCTGAGCTAGAGTCTTGTTCACACTGCAATTTTCAAAATATTTTAATTTATATAGTACTACTTGTACCCCGAGATTCCCACAAAGGTATGTGGAACCCCAAAGACTCAGAGTAACAACAGAAACATCAAAGGAGGTATCAAATGATAAATCAATAGGACAAAAAATAACACGTGACACTAGATAACACTGGAACTAGTAAATTGATGAAACAGCATTCTGCTATTTGGGTGAGTTTCAGTGGGGCATAAAATCAAGACTCTCAAACCTCAGTCTCTCAAGTATGGAATGTGATGCTATACAGGCAAATCTCAAACTAGTATTTTATCTTTTCCATCATATGAGATCTCTAATTATAAGACTACATGGACTCTAATGTCACTGAGAACTGCAGAGAAAGCTATTAGAGAGAGACACGCTTTCTTGCTTTTGGATGGTTAACTACAATATAGAATGATATAAGGCATCAATAAATACAGGAAAAAGAATTTACAAGAACAATAAGACTATGATTAAAGGGTAACGAACGTGGATTCTATACCGTGATACTATGTGAAATATTAAATTACCAACCACAAACTGGACGTAAGACCATGCAACTAATAAAAGAGCAAACATGGTAGAATGGCATGTTTTTCAGGGACATTAAAAAATAAAAATTTATTAATACATATATCCTTACCTTTCACTAGGATCTTACATTATTAAAACTGAAAGAAATTTAAAAGTTGATTTATTTTTGGCATTTATATTAGTATGGAAATGTTTAATTCCAAACAAAAGCTGTGCTGATAGAAAACTCTTAATCTTCTTTCTATTTTGGTTAATGAAATGTTCAAAACACATGCATATATACTACTGTCAACATAATTCCTTCCAATAGAGGTAGACTTCATTATATCTTATTTCTTTACTCATTATACAGTATAAAAATCATATATGTTTATCTTCAAATAAAATGTTACCTATTTACAACTTTAAAAGAAAATTCTAACTACAATCATTCTAAAATAAATTGCAACTGAAATATCTTGTTTATAAAAACGTGTGATTATTTGAATCACATTCACCCTTGATATGTCTTCCTTCATAACATCTCTCAAATTGATCCCATCACCCTTCCAATGGCTTAAAACCCTATTTCAAGCAGAAAGCTGAATTAGATGTATGAGCAACTCTCATCTAGTTTTTTCATAACATGACATCTAGGTCACTGAAAATGTTCCCCTGTAAGTCTTCCTGTACCTCATCTGTCCTCCCCCAAGCCTGTCCACCCACTGCTAACTAAATAACCATCCTAGAGTACCACTTTTTCCTTCTCAGTCTAGGGAGATGGCCTACTGTCACCATCAAGTCCTAAGTATTCTGCTCTCTACGTAGGCTCTCTATGATTTGCACACCTCCATTTCTCCCCAACCTTACAGCCTACTGCCAAAGGATCTTTGGCTTCAGCCCTTTCTATGTCTTGCTCTTCTCCAGGCCTCAGCTTGTAACCTACCTCCTCTGTGAAGAATGTATCAGTGGAAGTACTTAGCACACATTCCCTGACCATTCCTACCATATTGATTTTCTCCTCCCTTTAGGCATCACCATCTGTGAAACTAAGCTCTTCAAAAATATGGTTGTGCAGGAAAGAGTTAACAGAGCAGTTCTGACTGCTGTCCTTAGAAAGGCCAGCTTACAAGTTGGCCCTAGCAGGCATCTGGGAGCTTAGATTTCAGGAGGGTCCCACCATTAGCTGATGAGTGCCTAAATTGCTGGTGTCAATAATATGGTGTATGCTGGATACTTGCTTTCCTTCTGTGAGTCTGGAATTTGGGTATGTGCCTGGCAGGGGATGCCTCTGTGATCAGCTCCCAGTAAAAACCTTGGGCACTGAATCTCTAGAGCAAGCTTCTCACACTGGCAACATTTCACATGTGTTGTCACAGTTCGTTGATGAGGGAATTAAATACGTTCTGTGTGACCTCTCTAGGAGAGGACCCTTGGATACGTGCACCTGGTTTCCTCAGACTTTGCCCCATATGCCTTTTCCTTTGGCTGATTTTGCTCTGTATCCTCCCATATATGCTAAGTCCTCTGAGTCCTCCTAGAAACCATCACACCTGAGGATGGTCTTGGGGATCCCTGACAATGGTTTTTGTTCACTAACTGTTTAGAGCATATGGATGTATATGTGTGAGTGTGTGTGTATACATACGAATAAATTCAATTCCATCCAACACGCATTTTCTAAAGACTGACTTACAAAAGGCAATAGGGGAAGATAAAAGACTAATAAGGCACCCTCTACCCTCAAGAACTTGATAATCTACTTGGAGGAACAGGAAGGTAAACAACAATTAGAAACCAAATGAAACAAGAGTTAAAGAGGAACTTTGGTAAAGTTTCACAGTGGGTCTTAAAAGGAAAGTAGTGGTTGATAAGAAAAAGAATGGGGCTCAGGAGGCTAGTAGGAACAAAGGTACAAATACATGAAAATACATGTTATGCTCCAAAAAGCAGAAGGTCCATGGGGAATTGTGGCTAGAAAGGTAGATAAGGGCTAGACCTGGCTAGTAAGCCTGTTCTCTTTTTTGTAGGCAATAGAATAATTGGAAGGTGTTTGTGTAAGAGTGGTATGATGCAATCTGTGTTTCAAGACAATGACTGTCCTCGTAGTGAAGAGACTGAATTAAAAAATCACAGGAGGCAAGTAAACAAGCTAGAAGGCTCCAAGGTTTTCAAAAATAGACCAGGGATACCTAAGAATGTAGAATACAGCATTTTCAATTAAGGGAGAGAGGACAAATTATTCAATAAATGGTGTTAGAAAAACTGACTATCTATAGGGGGAAAATTAGATCCTGACTTCATATTTATCATAAAAATAAATTTGAAATGGATTAAATACTTAGATGTTAAAAAATAACCATAAGACCACTTAAAAGGAAACACAGTAAATAATTTTTATAGGCATAAGCAAGGTATGAAATCTAGAGGCCGTATGGGCCAAACTTGACAGCTTCATGAACATCTAAACGTTCTATATTGTAAACACCAGCATAAACAGCTGAGAAACACAAAATAAACACCAGCAAAATGTATGACAGGTTAATACCCTCAGTAGATCAAGAACTCTTACAAATCAATAAGCAAAAGTACCATCCCTCAACAGAAACACCGGTAAAGTATAGAAATAAGGAAACTGAGAAAAGAAATACAGGTAGGTGGCCATCAGACACATTAAAAAGATGCTCACACCATTAATAATCAAGCAAAGGCAAATGAGAACTACTCTCTGCAACCTGACAAGTGAAAATAAAGACCGGGCTGGGCTCAGTAGCTCAGCCTGTAATCCCAGCACTTTGGGAGGCGGAGGCGAGTGGATTGCCTGAGCCCACGGGTCCGAGATCAGCCTCATCTCTACAATAAATGAAAAAAAAAATAGCTAGGTGTGGTAGTGCACACCTGTAGTTCTGGCTACTTGGAAGGCTGAGATGGAAGGATCACTGGAGCCCAGCAGGTTGACACTGGGGTGGCCGTGAGTGTGTCACTGCCCTCCAGCCTGGGTGACAGATTGAGACTCCAACTCAAAAAAAAAAAAAAGAAAAAGAAAAGAAAGACCAACAATGTGTCATGCTGGCTAGGGTGTAGATAAACAGGTCCTTTTATGTACTGCTAGTAAAAATATAAATGAGTAAAAGGGGCAATACAGCAAATGTGCCCAAGTGGTATTACTGAAAAAACAGAAATCTGTAAGCTATCCCAAAGTCATCAACAAAGGCTTGGTTAAGTAAGTCAGCGATCACTGAACAGAGATACACATACCCTTAGGGGTATAAAAAAACTTTTCAAGGAGAATGTGATCCAGGTAGTTTTAGGAAATTAATTTCCAGATCTTTACATCTTCAATGCTCACTTTCCAAAAGTAACCTGCTGCATAACTGGTTAAGGCAGGTTCCCTATTTTCCACCTTACACAAGAATGATAAATCTTCTTAAGTTAAATCTTACTATTTTGTATTACCAGGGAACCCCAGAAAAGGGGCAATGTGAAATACTGGTGATGGTGTCAAGAAAGCAAACAAACCCTAACAACTAGTAATAAATTGCATACTTCTGCAAGTCAGATAGCTTCCAATTCTTTTACTTTTATATATATATATTTTGTTTAATACAATTGTAGGAGGACAATTATAGAACATTCAAACTACTTTTTGATGACAGAACACTAAGTGATTTTTTTTTGGCCTATAATTCAGAGTGAGTCCAAAGAACCAAGTGGCATTCCTATAATAGAAGTCCTTTCATGCCCATCTATATAATGATATAAACAAGGTTTCTCAGCACTTATATCTATAAAAAGAAAAAATAGAATTAGAATAGATACTTTAACACTGTATTATTCTAGCAGCAACAAGTAATATTAACCTATGAATGCATACACTAATTGAAAAAAGAAATGCAATACTACTTTCATTTAATCAATATTTAACAAAATTTATACTTATGGTATTTTGATCAAATGTAGTATTAACTCAATCCAGAGAAAATATTTAACATTTAATAGTCACAGAAATCTAATAATATTAATGTGCCAAATTAGATGCAGCAATCAACAAAACTCTTTTTAAGATAAAATTTTATGCAAGAAGTGGGATAATGTCCAAATACAAGGCAAAAAGGAACAATGCAAAATTTCTCACTGTTAAAAGAACTTGTGTATTTTTTAAAAAAGTGAATAGTGTTAGTTATTAAACTCTGGTGGTATGCAGGTTCCACTGAAGGGATTTAAAAGTATCATGTAACAGTTTTATTTAAGACTATCAGTGTTTATAATCTGCCAGAAATTATGTCCTTTATAACTTATGAGAAAAAATTAGTAACCTAAAAAATGCAAAGAAGTAATTTAAAAAAATTTTTTGTATGTTAGCAAAAATATTTGAAGAGCACTGATGTAAATAATACATCCATAGAGTGGGATAATATGCAGCCATTAAAATGAATGAACTGAATGCAGTAATGAATGAGTGACAGAAATAAAAAGACTTGGAATGGTTAAAGTTGAAAGGATAACTTGGAGAATTCATAGGACAAGTTTCGAGCTGTGGAGGGGAGGACAGCAGGTCTAATTTTTTTATTATAAAATTGTGGAGTGCAGGTCTAATTTTTTAACAGCTTTAATGAGATATCATTCACATACCATATAGCTCAGCCAATTAAAGAATACAATTCAGTAGATTTTTGGTATATTCACAGAGTTGTGCAACCATCAATCACTATTCACAGTTTTAGAATACTTTTCTCACCCCCAAAAGAAACCCTATACCCATTAGCAATAACCCCATACCCCCTCCCAATTTTCCCCTCACCCCCAGTCCCTGGCAACCACTAATCTACTTTCTTTCTTTTTTTTTTGAGTTGGAGTCTCACTCGGTTGCCCAGACTGGAGTGCAGTGGCCGCTCCCGGCCACCACAGCCTCGACCTGCTGGGCTCCGGCGATCCTTCCACCTCAGCCTTCCGAGTAGCCGGAATTACAGGCATGTGCTACCACGCCCGGCTGATTTTTTGATTTACTGTAGAGATGAGGTCTCACTGCCCAGGCAGGTTTCTAACCCGCGGGCTCAGGCAATCCACTCACCTCAGCCTCCCAAAGGTGCGGGATTACAGGCTGAGCCACCAAGTCTGGCTAATCTACTTTCTGTTTCTATGGCTTTGCCTGTTCCAGACACTTCATATAAACAGATTAATACAATATGTGATCTTTTGTGTCTGACTTCTGTCACTTAGCATCTTTTTTTTTTTTTGAGTTGGAGTCTCACTCGGTCACCCAGACTGGAGTGCAGTGGCCGCTCCTGGTCACTGCAGCCTCGACCTGCTGGGCTCCAGCGATCCTTCTTCCTCAGCTTTCCAAGTAGCTGGAACTACAGGTGCATGCTACCACACCCGGCTAGTTTTTGATTTATTGTAGAGATGAAATCTCACCAAGTTGCCCAGGCGGGTCTCGAACCCGCAGGTTTAGGCAATCCACTCACCTCAGCCTCCCAAAGCGCTGGGATTACAGGCTGAGCCACCGAGCCCGGCTCAGCATCATATTTTTAAGGGTCATCCATGCAGTAGCATGCTTCAGTGCACGTTTGACTTTAAACATACTGGATTTGGGGTGCTTTTAGGACAACCATGACAGAGCACCTGAAAGGCACCTGAACATCTGGAAGTCTGGAGAGTAGTCAGGGCTGAAGACATATGGAGGTGACAGCTGAAATCTTAGGAACAGGTAAGGGCAATCAAGACAGGTAGAAGGAATAAGAAAAGAGAATAACGGACATCACATGAGGAAATGCTTACATTTTTAAAGATTGCATGGAGGAAGAGAAAACACCAAGAGAGAGAAGTCAGAGAGGCAGGTAATGAAACTAGAGACTCCAAATCATAAATACTTGAAGGTGATAATGTCTTCACGCAACATTTCCTTTGCACCCTGGCACACTTCAGCTCAATGGCAAGTGGATAATAGATTTCTGTTGATTCTGCTGATCCTGGTGTCTGTTCTCTTTGTATTCCATGGCTTTCAAGGTCTCTTTCAATCCCAAAAGCCATGAATCCGTCTCAAATTTCCTTCTGGCATTGTCTTCATGGTCTCTTCTCTCTTCTCTTTCTATCCATGGACAGAGCTCTGGTAGACACAGCACCTGGGGAGTGCTGGAGAATCTATGGTGCTAAAGAACTCCTTGCCTTACTGACCAAATGCACAATCACTGGGTTTTTCAGAGGCAACGTTCTCAGAGGTGGCTTCATGAATTCTTACTAGATTATTTGTCCTATTCTGATACATAATCAGATCCTTAAGAGTTTCTGAAAACTTTCTGTGATGAGCAGATAATTAATGCAGCACTTCTGAATGCTAGTGGATAAAAGACAAGCCTTATTTCAGGTGGTAACAGACATTCCTTCCATCCTGTCATCTTCTAGCCCAAGCATAGAATCCAAGAGAAAGCAAGCCCAGTAAAAGGGACTCAGGGTGCCAGAATGTGATTCATACGGCAAGTGCATAATGCAGGAGGAAATATTTCAGGTCAGTACTTTTCTACTATTGCCTGGGAATCTGACTACTGTGTGGGCAGCTGGGGAGCCAATGCAGGTTTAGGGAAGCCACTAGCATCCTGGTAAGTAGAAGTGTCAGGAGCACATCTAGGATCCCCTGCCACCACTCCCCAGGGGTGTTTGTGTTGGAAACGGAAAGTGCTGGCACAGAATGGCACAGTAACCAGATTGTACTGCAGATGAGGAAACACAAGACCTTCCAGTCATGAGTGAGCAGCCCAGGCATTTCAATGTGGCTGGGGAATGAGGAATCCAGACAAGAACAATCTAAATCTTCCTGGTAGACTTTGAGGTATATGGGAATAAATCGGTTCATATCCAGTTTTAGGTTCAAGAAGGTTCCAGGGCACTTCGATGAATTAATCATGCATCCTTAATTAATCTAGATGGTAGTATAACAACTGCCAAGCAGGGCAAAATAGAAAAGCAGTGTAGAGATGCTGTCCAGACTAAGGTTTCTCTCTAGGGCAGGACTTTCAAAGCTCCCTTTGATGCTAAAGCTTGGGATGGAAAGTGATGTAAATGGTACCTCACACCCACTAATTGTATTTGAGAAAAATCATCCTTAAATGTAAGAGGAAAAGAAAGCAACACTGGAAGAAACCAAAGACTTCAGGTCATTTTTCTTTAGAATACAAAGGCTGAGATAAGATGGACTAATAGATCCAAATCATCAGTTTACACACATAGCACAGGGTTTCAGAGTATACAATACTACTGGGACAGCTTAAAGACCAAGTTAGCCTTACATATCTTAGTACAGATGTGGCCAGAAACAGAGCAGCTGTAATACCTCATTCTTTTCCCCAAGGGTCAGCTATTAAGCAGGATGCTACTAGTAGGGTACCTGATTTGATGTTCTACTTGTAGAATTGGGCTTCATTCAAACAAGAATCTATAAAAAGCCTGGCTTTGGCTTGCTTGTAGGCACTGACAATAGTCAGATTGGAAAAGTTTATGTCAAAGTAGCTACACTACAAAGATATGAGAGGGGACCCAAATAAACCCAGAATTATTTTTTGGAGGACAGGGTCCTTGGAGTTCAGACTCTCCCTGCTAGGTAAGTGTTCTAGGAACCCATGTGCATCAGTGTACCAGCTAGCATGGTTATGAGAGGCTGTGTTCTGCTTCAGTGAATTGTTTTTTTTAGATTCTTTCAATGTATTTGCTCATTTCATGATAGGTGATTTACATAAACAACCTGCCCATACAGCGCTGAGTGTTAAGTAGTTTTTGATTAAAAAATGGCATGACTCTTATGCCCCTTCCTCCCTATTCACTTGATCTCACTCTGAGAGACTTTGTTTGTTTCCCCAGATTAAAAAAAATATGTTCTCAAAGGGAAACGTTTTGCCAATGTGGAAGAGGTGAAACAAACAAACAACAAAACAGCAAACAGCATAAGCACTAAAAGGCATCAAATTTGATGAATTCAAAACCTGTTTTGAGCAGTGGAAAAAGCATCTGGATAGGTGTATTGTATCAGGCATAGAGAATTTTGATGTTGTTTTTTTAATTTTAAAGACGTGGGGTACAATTCAGGGTTAGGTATACAAATGTTCATTATGCAGGTACCCTTGTTGATGAGGTGTGCTTCCCCTCCCCTGGCAGTTTCCCACTACTACCAATCCTACCACCCCCCTCCCCTGGCAGTTTCCCACTACTGCCAATCCCTTTTTTATAGTATTATGATAATTGTTCAAGGTTCACTTATGAGTGAGAACACATGGTACTCTGTTTTTTGTTTCTGTGATAGATCACTGAGTATGACAGACTCTAAATCCAT
>NW_007250863.1:510373-565662 GCF_000164805.1 Carlito syrichta
GGGTTAGGTGGTATCTCAATGAGGTTTTGATTTGCATTTCTCTGATGATCAGTGAGGCTGAGCACTTTTTCATGTGTCTGTTGGCTGCCCGTATCTCTTCTTTTGAGAAGTGTCTATTCATGTCTATTGCCCACTTTTTAATGGAGCTGTTTTTTCCTTTTGGCACATTTGAGTTCCCTGTAGATCCTGGACATTAGGCCTTTGTCAGATATTCAGTTGGCAAATATTTTTTCCCATTCTGTGGGCTGTCTCCCCGCTCTCTTCATTGCTTATTTTGCTTTGCAAAAGCTTGTCAATTTGATGAGGCCCCACTTGTCTGTCTTATCTCTAATGGCATGGGTATTTGCAGTTTTGATCAGGAATTGGTTGCCAGTTGCCAGTTCCGATTTCCATAAGGGTGTCTCCTACTCCTGTGTTTTCTAAGGTCTTATAGTTTGAGGTTTTATGTTCAGGTTTTTGATACATTTAGATTTTAAACACAGAGTACTTTGAAGGTGACTGAAGTTTAAAAATGTAAGAGTAAATACACAATTTTTATAAATTATGGGTTTTTTTGGGGTCCCCCCTTGTATATGAAGTAGCATCCAGAAGAGCAGGCCAAGGAAAAAGAGGTAGTAGACACTGATTTTTAAGAAATCCAATGTGCTGAGACCACTTCTAATGCATCCAGATGGTAGTGAAAGGCAACAAGAAGGTGAAGCACTGGACCCGAACTACAACTGCTGTATCTTAGGTAATACAAAAAGCCTAGGCCCAGAGACAGGAGATCCCTAGCAGATTGTAGTTTTTTTGAGGACATACTTCTTATGCCCTATGATGAAGCCCTGATGTTCAATTTCTATTTTTTGTGAAACAGAGCTAGTGAGCAATGGACTCTGGAAGAATGGCGTGGTCAGCAGGAATTGGGTGAACTGAGGCAAATAAGTGATAAAATGGAGCAAGTTCAGTGAGTATACAGAAACTGTAAGCTGAAGCATAGTCAGGTAAACTATTCAGCAGCCCAAATCATCTAAAAAGATGGAGCAAAAATAGAGTGAAATGAAACTAAAACTCAAGTTTAGCACAGAGCTAACAGAAGAGAAACAGACATCATGTACCAGAAACCCAACCTCACAATCGAGGAGGCCTGCCTCAGCTTTTCTCCTTGAGTGGGAATAAACAAGCTTCCTTGGGAACAGCCAAGCTGCCACCTGTGACTGAGAACAAATATCTGGAAGATCTGCTGCAAAGAAACTTGCCACACAAGGCAGGAAGAGAAGCAGCATCTCCATCCAAGCCCTGGCACAGCTCAACAGTAGGGAGGTACATGAGAGAGGAAAATGACTTCATTTACACTTTTTTTTTAAAGAAATCGCTTTCTTAAAACCATGAGTGATATACACAGTAAAATCAGAAATTTCTGAAGTACTCAGTGAAAATGGGGGAGGGGGAGGTTACATAAGATCTGCTATTAACTCTAAAATCTAAAAAACAATCAGTTGACAATTTTATTCTACTGAAAAAAATGTTAAAATTTACTAAAATCATTAAACAAGTTCAGCGCAAAGGCTTCATAAGCATAAAGTTTAAGTGAACATTTATGATTATAAAAGTTATAAATCCACAGTTAGGCTATTTGGTAGCAACGCCAGAGATACAAATATTTCTTAAAAGAAAACATTCACCTAAAATTATAAACAAAAATGAGTCTAAACATTGACAAACATGCCTCACTTAATTGATATAATGCTATTGTTGTTATTTCTTTTTTTCCCCCTTTCTTTCTTTCTTTCTTTTTTTTTTTTTTTGAGAGACAGGGTCTTATTATGTTGCCTAAGCTGGCCTCAAACTCCTGGGCTCAAGCAGTCCTCCTGCCTCAGTCTCCCAAATAGCTGGACTACAGGCAAGTGTCACCATACCCAGAAATTCTCATCTAAAACATAATTACTTTTTAGAAGCTAATTTTACACCATATTTATGCTGCCTTTTTAAATACTAACATGGCCATCAAATAAAATCAATCCACAACTAAAAGGATATGCAATTCTAATTATCACATAAAGAAACTTTTATTAACATTAAGAGTTAACATAATAGAATCAACCTGTGTCCATCAACGAATGTAAAGAAAGTGTATATATAGGTACACAATGGAATATGATCCAATCTTAAAAAGAAGGAAATCCTGTCACTTGTGACAACATGGATGAACCTGGAAGATATTATGTTAAGTGAAATAAGTCAGGCAAGGAAAGACAAATACTACATGAACTCACTTATATGTGGAATCTAAAAAGTCAAACTTGCCGGCATGATGGCTCATGCCTGTAAGCCTAGCACTTTGGGAGGCCAAGGAAGAATTGTTTGAGCCCAGGAGTTTGAGACCAGCCTGGGCAACATAGCAAAACCTTGTCTCTACAAAAAAAAAAAAAAAAATTAGCCAGGCATGACGGCGCTTGCCTGTAGTCCCAGTTACTCAGGAGGCTGAGAAGGGAGGATTGCTTGAACTCACGAGTTTGAGGTTGCGGTGAGCCATGATTGTGCCACTGCACTCCAGTCTGTGCAGCAAAGTGAGATTATGACTCAAAAGCAAAAACAAGCAAACAAACAAAAAAAGTCCATAAAAAAATCAAACTTATAAAAACAGGGAGTAAAATGGTAGTTACCAGAGGCTGGAGGGATCAGGGAGAAGTTGATTAAAGCACCAACATAAGATTTCAGTTAGACAAGAGGAACAAGTTCAAGAGATGTACTGTACATCGTGATGACTATAGTTAATAACAATGTATTATGCACTTGAAAATGACAAAAATGATAAGTATGTGAAGTAATTCATATTTTTAAAATTTATTTTAGAGTTGTGGGATACATGTGTAAGCATATTTTAAATAGCTTGTTTTAGTCATTCCACAGTATTACACATGTGAAAATATCATGTTGAATACCATAAATATATCTAATTTTTACCTGTCAATTAAAATAAATTTTAAAAAGAGCATATAGTAGTAATGATTGCACAGCACTGTGAATGTAATTAATGCCACTAAATTGTATACTCACAAATGGCAAATTTTATATTATACATATTTTACCACAACAAAAAAAAATATGAATGAGGGGGAAAAAAGAAGAGTGAGTTAGTGTATTTTGAAATTATGTATCTGTTGTATATAGTCAGTTCACTATTTTTTGGCACTCAGATAATTCACACTGTATAAGACTAAAATATTCCAGTTAAAAGTCTTTACCAGAATTTCCATTTCAAAGTGAACCATACAACCAAAATTCTAAAGTAAAAAGTTCAAACAGCTGGATGTTAAATGGTCTCACAATTCTATTACTACTATTCCTTGAAGTTTTTAACTCAACAATCAGGCAATAAGAACATTTTAAAAATCTAAGTTGTTTCTTAAATCAAAATTAAATGAAAAACCCAATTTATCTAATGAACACAGATAATTTTGGAATTCAAAAATCACTCAACATATTTAAATGATCATAATGCAACTAACCTTTTTTTTCCTCAGCAATCGTTCTCTGAACGTATTAGTGATAAATCCCCTTGGACCAGCAAACCGTAAACGCTGATACTTAGCCTGAATGTACATGCTCTTCCGTACCAGGCCTGATTTATTATGGGGCTGGAATCTGCTCCCTCTAAAGTTGCTCTGTAAAGGAAAAAAAAAAATTAAATGTTAAAACTACAGCTTCCAAGTCTACTTTATTAGTACAACAGATGAAAAAATGTCTGGTACTTAGAGCTGCCCTTGAGATTATAGATTACTAAAAGAGAAGAGGGTGAAGGTGATAACATAGTACGTTTTCCTTATACTAGCTTCCAAACTTATACTAATATTTTAAAAAATATATCTTTATTATGCATCAAATCAATTTTTAAAGAGTTAAAAGAATTTGAAATTAATTCTTGAAATTAATCATGTTAACAAAATACAATTCTCAAAACCTCTAATGAGCTAAAATTATTCTTCTGATTCATAATGAAATATATCAAATCCAGACATTAATTATCAATATCCATCTAAGAATCAAAAACTCTTTCAACTTAATTCCTGTCAATACCTTCAAACCAATCGTTCTCTTTCACAAAAAACACATTACTTAAAAAGAACATCTCCTAGCCTGCATACCATTCAGTATTTCAGTAGACATAAGAGGACCATGAATATTTGTGTATTTCCCATGTGGCTGAGAAGAAGAATAGTCCCTTAATAATTTGCTGCTGGGAGTGGGAGAAGGAAGGAGTCCTCAATTTTGTCAATCATGAACCAATCCTCTCTAAAACTTCCCAAACAATTCTCCCAACCCTCCCTCCCTCACTCCTCCATATCACACATTCCTAATGCTCGCCTGCATTTTCAGGCATTCTCCTAGAATAATCTAAAACAGATGGGAGAAGTGACACAAAGGTTTATAGATGAAGTCTCTCTCCTAAGTCTTCAAACCTTGGTTACCTGCCAACTCATTAAACTCTTGACTACGAAAAGGATTTTTCCCCAAAAAACCATTCAATTAAATTCTCCTATAGAAAATAAATGTCAAGTCACATGGAAAAAAAAAAAAACCTAGGTAAAATTATGCTTTTAACAAGATGAGTTCAGCATAAATTGAATATTGGGAGATCTAACCAAGAAGTCACGAGAAGATACGGTAGAGAAGGAAAGACTTTGGTGACCCCACATGCTTTCTCAGGCAGAGTTAACTATAAAACTATTTTGAAATTATTTAACAAAATTCATACCTAATACTACAAAAAAGGTACAAAGACTCAACAGAGGCTGACAACTTAGTAGAGACATCAAGTATGAGCATCTGACAGGCAGCTAGTCCTGGTTTTGTCAACAGGAATCTCTACCAAGAGCCAAGAAAAGGCCTCTCCAAGCTTGAAAAGCACAAAAGAACATTTAGTTTTAATGGCACAGGCAGAAAATCTTATTCTTTCATCTCTCCTTACCGCTCAAGAGTTAAGGGCTCAACCAGTGTTCATTTATTAGGCAGTGACAAGGGTCAGAATAAAAGTTGCAAATTCTGTACCTTGAAAACAACAGCCATTGCATACTATATTTATTCCCAAATGTGTTCTTTTTAAAATAAAATCAAAATTTTACTCAGAAGATTGGCATACATCAGAGATAAATATTATTAACTGCTAATTTGTTTTCATCATCTCAAATTTTTCAAGCAAATGCTTACAGTATAAAGGAAAATAATAACCTAGTTATATGTAAATATTTAATCACAAAGTTGCATGGAGAGAGTTTTGTTTTTAAATCAAATTCTTTCTTTGCTCTGAATAAAAAACACCCAAGTCACATCCCAACTACTACGTGACCAAGGTCCAATCAAATGGACCTGATAGCAGGCACTTTTGGAATGTTTCGGGGAAGAGTTTACAATTTGTAAACTATTAAGGCTAAAAAGAGAAGCTAAAATTACAGAAACAAACAAAAACACATTCAGTTTATAGAAAGTTAAGGTCTGAATAAAACTTACACCCCTATAGTAAAGACATCAAAGAGGAAAGATTCCCTCAACATGAAGAGCTCAACAATAACCACTCTTAAACAAATTATTGTAAGATTAAACACATTATTTGCCTCCAAGGAAGTCAGTAACATCGTCTGCACACACTGCAATGGCTGCATTAAATAAAAGCCCTCTTGGCGGGGCTCGTTGGCTCAGCCTGTATGTAATCCCAGCACTTTGGGAGACTGAGGCGAGTGGACTGCCTGAGCCCGAGGGTTCGAGACCAGCCTGGGCAACTTGGCAAGACCTCGTCTCTACAATAAATCAAAAACTCGCTGTGCATTGTAGCGTGCGCCTGTAGTTCCGGCTACTTGGATGGCTGAGGTGGAAGGATTGCTGGAGCCCAGCAGGTCGATGCTGGGGTGGCCGTGGGTGTGACCCCACACTCCAGCCTGGGCGACAGAGTGAGACTCCAATTAAAAAAAAACACAGCCAGGCTCGGTGGCTCAGCCTGTAATCCCGCGCCTTTGGGAGGCTGAGGTGAGTGGATTGCCTGAGCCCGCGGGTTAGAAACCCGCCTGGGCAGCAAGACCTCATCTCTACAATAAATCAAAAAATCAGCCGGGTGTGGTAGCGCATGCCTGTAATTCCGGCTACCCGGAAGGCTGAGGCGGAAGGATTGCTGGAGCCCAGCAGGTCGAGGCTGCGGTGGCCGGGAGCGGCCACTGCACTCCAGTCTGGGCGACAGAGTGAGACTCCAACTCAAAAAAAAAAAAAAAAAAAAAACCCAAACAAAACAATAAATAAAAGCCCTCTTAAACACTACTTGTTTCCCCTTTGATAATAAAATTCAGACCAACTAGCAACGGAGACAATGCCAGAAGGAAAAGATATTGAGGCTTAGTCAAGTGAGTTGCTGCTGGAGCTGCTGTTGTTTTATTAAAAGGAAACAGTGGAAGGGAGAACTGGCTGCAAAACACAGAGCATCCAAAGTAGTAAGCTACTAATTTAGAGAAAGCCACAATGTGTGTTATACTGAATTATGGCTTTAAAATTAGGGTCTTGATTTTGTTTAGACAAAACAAATGTTTCTGTTTACAATGTTTAGACATCTAAATAGAACATGTACAGTTTTTAGGTTCTATGATAATTTTCAAAGTCTTATCCATAGGAATAGATTTTAATCTTTTTGAAATTCAGTGTTTGGTTTATTTTATTTAAGTTCCATCCTCAGACTACTTAATATCAGGAAACAGATTAATAGACAATATTGGATAAACAAATGTACAAATGGTATATTACAGTGGAGTAGTTATAAAAACTAAATAGATTCCTCTTTTCACAATTATTTTAGAAATGAATATATCGTATACAAAAAAGTATTTACACCAGGACTATTTTTTCAATTATCTTCTTAAGGCTACAGAAAATTTCAGGTAAGACAATTAGAATAAGACATTAATTCTGTTAAGACTATTTACACAAACTTGATTTGCTTGAAGAGCTAATCTTCAGATAGACATGGTCCATTTCTGCTTATCTAATAAGCTGAAGTCTTTCTGGCTTTGAGTGAGTCCAATTCATATAAAAAGTAAATTTTAACAAAGTATTTCCTTTTCTTAGTAAGTATTATTTCTTAAAAAAAAAAAAAGGAAGCCCTTATTTCTTCCCAATGTTTTACTATAAAGAATTATATACTTCTAAGCAGTCACATACTGTCACACAACTTTAAATGATTGGTCAAGAGGAAAAATTATTACATATATTTTGAAAACAATGTCAAAAAAATTAATGTTAATCTTTCCTTAAGGAAAATAAGTAACAGGAAATAAATTTTATAATGATCTTAGAAAACTACTATAATATATATACTATAAACTATATCTAACCAATGAGAAGTTCAGTATGTAGAAAGCATTTAGATCTGCAAGTTCATCTATACTGTATACAAGTACTGAAGACATCACATTTTCAGTTGACGTGATGCCTCACTACTCAAGAGATCAAAAGATGGTATCAACATGTTTATATATTCTATAGCCATTTGAAAACTTCATGCCACACGTTCTTAGGCATACAAACCATTGGCTAAACATGTAATCTATGCAATACCTACAAATTATGTTACTTCCATTAAATAAAATCTTTCAACATTTATAAATTTTGACTTTCAAGAACTCAAGTATTAACAGAAGATCACTCAACTACTCTTCTAGTCTATGGTTTGGGGATAGTTTATACGAATTTTCTGCAGATACTAACTTCCTCCTAATAAGATAACTACTACATCAAACGAGTCTGCTACTTTCACACAAAGAGCTCAAATTCTTCCCTTTTTTGGCTGGGGTAGAGGAGACAACATGAGTGAAAAATATGATTCAAGTGAATATCACAAATAAGTAATTCAGTCAAAATAGATATTAAAAGCACCTCAACTTTTGAGAGCAAGGAGATAGACATATCGTACCTTGTACTATAATTCGTATTCCACATGTTTGGGGGATGAAGTATCCTAGATAACCAAATACTTTAGTTGATTAAAAACTATCATTTTTATCAGATAGAGATGCACAAATAATCAGAATGTGATTAAATATACTTTAACAAAACTGTCTGGACCAGAATCTTTCTGTGATAATCCAGAAGGCCTATGGGCAGAGTTTTTTCAATCTGTGAATCCTGGAGAAAGCTCTATAGCTTTGCACTTACATCTTAGAGGAAAAGGTGCTGGCTTAAAGGAAGGGCCTGCAACCTAGCCTGTCTCTTCACCTAGAGTCACTCTACCTGTATCTGTTTCATGTATCTGTGTTTCCATGATGTATCTGAAAAAGGTTTCTGCTGGTAAAAATATATATATTGAAGATTAAGTCCTGAGGAAAGAGTCATCATTAAACTGATTATAGTTTACTATAAAGGTCTAGAAATACTAATTTATAGCTACTATTTGAAAGCATATTATAAAAAACAGCTTTTAATTTACTAACACTTAGAATATTATGTCCAAAGCATAAAAGCAAAGCTAGCATTAAATGGAAAACAACACTCAATACCTTAAAAGGTCTTTTAAAGCCTCTTGTGTTTTGATGGTTTCCCTCAACTCCAAATGGTTTGTGAGTGATGATGTCTTTTCTCTGCATAGTATAATTCTGCATGAAAAAAGGTATTAGTATGGGTTAAAATAGTTTGTTTTACCATTTAAAAAATCCCATGTTTTAAATGTATCAGGTTAAGAACATAAAGCAGGGAGCAGCAAGCTTAGCTGCAGGAACCATACATATCTCTCTCTTTCACATGGCCCATGCTAGTTTGTGAGGAGCCAGTTTTATTTCTGCCTGTGACAAGTGGAAAAAATACTCCTGAATAACACAAGGGTCTAGAAAATAAACTAGAAATCTAGAATTTATTCAGGAGACAAAGAAACCCATTACCATTAGAAGTTGCTAACAGGGCCAGGCTCAGTAGCTTAGCCTGTAATCCCAGTATTCTGGAAGGCCAAAGTGAGTGAATCGCCTGAGCCCGTGGGTTTGAGACGAGCCTGGGCAACTTGGCGAGACCTCATCTTTACAATAAATAAAAAATTAGCCGGGTGTGGTAGCACATGCCTGTAGTTCCGGCTACTTGGAAGGCTGAGGCAGCAGGATCGCTGGAGCCCAACAGGTCGATGCTGGGGTGACCATGAGCATGCCACTGCACTCCAGCCTGGGCTATGGAGTGAGACTTTGACTCAAAAAAAAAAAGAAAAGAAAAATGGTGTTAACAGGCTTCTACTGCCTGCAAAAAAAAATAAATAAATAAATTCTCAATACTACAGGAGCAGGTTTTGCTGATTCAGATAACTGATTTGAGACGATTCTCCTGCCATGGCTAGAAAAATATCAGAAATAACATTAGCAAGTCTGTAACTACAAAGCCCCCGAATCCTCTGGTGAAAACAGAAAAGAAGGGGCCCTTCTCAAGATGGCTTCCTTTTTCTAAAATAAACAGTCTCAAAAGCTTCTTTTGATTCTATTTTCTATGGAATCTGGCCAGGGAGAGAACTGTACTAGGCAACTGCTGATCTGGCTTCCAGTGATCCTCAACCAATGATCCCTCCCTTCGAAGGTGGGATGGACCTAGTAACTTGCTTCTTGCAAAAAGAATAAGGTGGTGGGATGTTACTTATTAACTTAGGTTACAAACAGAATCCGGCATCCATCTTTCTAACCATCACTTGCTTGCTCTTATGGAAGCCAGCTGCCATTGTGTGAGCTGTCCTATAAAAAGGCAAATTTTCAAAACAGAAAGCAGATTAGTGGTTTGCTGGGGGTGGGAACAGAAAATAACGAAACAGGCATGAGGGCTCTTATTGGGTAATAAAAATACTGGACTATGGTGATGGTTACACATCTTGGTAGATTTACTAAAAATCATTAAACTGTACACCTAAAATGGATGACATTTTATTGTGTGTAAAGTATGTCTTAATAAAGTTGTTCCAAAAACAAACTTAAGAAGCCTAGTGCTATAATAAATCCAATAAAATCCTACTAAATCAAATAAGAGATGAACATTTCTTCTGTTATAATAACTTTAAGCCTTATCTGAATCTTATAACATGTACTTAATGAACAGTTATAAACATTATAATATTGGTGATCCCTGTACATGTATATTTGAGAAGAAGAATGCAAAAAATGAAAATTTTATAACTGCAATCTTACCATGTAAGGTTTCTGAATAAATTTTCTAAAATTCGATTTTATAAAATGTGTAGGTTTTTGGAATCTATCAGCATGAGTATTCTTCACCTTTGGAAAACTGGAATGCTGATCACCCCTAATAAAATGAAAGAGAAAATGAGAACCTTTTATTAGTCTACCTTTTTCTAATACATAAACAAGAAAATTAAACAGCCCTTTGATAATTAAAGTAGCACAACAGTAAAATCTCAATGAGCTATCACTACTAAAATTACAAATGATAGTCAGCAGGGCTAAAACTCATTTTTCAACAAATATCATTTAGCTAAGTTGGAAGTTAGCAATAAAGGAAAACCAATATTCCTTGGACCAGAGTTCTCAATCTGGAGTTCAAGGACAGGCTTCTGGGACTGTAACTTCCTGAAACCACACATGAAATGTACGTTTTCTGAGGAAAGAGAATCTGAACTTTTGGCAGCACTGCCCCTTCCTGCCCCTTGCTGGTAGACTCTTACTGGTAGAAGCACAGTGGCTCATGATCCAGTCTATTCTTTAGAGGCCAGGTGTGGTGACTGGTTCAGGGTCCCCTCACTGGCAGAGCTGAGGCCTTCTGATACTACAGGGCCATAGCAGCAAAGGACACGCTCCCCTCTTCCATCATTGCGAAGTCCTGGGGCCACCAAGGCTCTTCCCAGGCAGGCTTATCTGGGAGGGAGGTCCTTTCTTGGGCTTTTCCTCTGATCCCCAAAGTCTCATTTCCAATAGCCCTTGGGTATTCTTCTCCTTGTCACATCCTTCATTTCCCCACAATGCTCCTCAGACCCTTTCTGTGTCTTCTGCAGGCCCTGCTCCATGGTGAACTAACTGCTCCCTGCTCAGCCCTGTTTCAGTCCCTCTCATGGATTCCCCACTGGCATCAGGAAAAAAACCACACTCCTCATCTTCACCCCAAGGCCCTTCCAGCTCTGGGCCTTGCTGCCTTGCTCCAATCACCCCGACACACACACTGAGTTTTGGGAATATTTAAGTACATGTGATTCCTGACATACAACAATCTCTCCTGCTTCTACACCTTTGCATGTGCAGTTCCTTCTGTGATCATTTCCTTCCATTTAGATTCACTTCTAGATTCATCTGTAACTCTTCTGGGAAGGCTTTCCTAAATCCCTCTGAGGTGGACTAGGTACTTCCTGCTACGTGCGCATGTAGCATTTTTGGGTTTTAACAGCTATCACTCTGTGACTGAACCTCTGGAGTATCTGTCTGCTTAATCAAACAAGCTGTGATTCCTTCAGAGGAGGCACTACGTGTTGTGGCTCCAGTTCTGACCCAGAAACCAACATGAAACAAACACTTAGGGTTTTTTGATTTGTTAAATACTCCCATGTTCTGTCAAAATGGCTCATAAATAGTAAGAGTAGAGTGTGCAAAGCTGTATATTGAGAACAATTTCAATTATATAAAATACACACATAAGTGCCCAGAAAAAACACATAACAAGAAATGTACTAAATGTTAACAGTGGTTATCTCTGACTGGTAAAATTAGGAATGCCTTATATTTTTCCAAATGATTGCCATTAGTGTGTGTGACTACTTCTATAAACAAAACAGTAGATTTTAAAAAATTCTCTATGTAAAGTATAGATCTGATAAGGAAGTAGTATCCAGAAAATGTAAAGAGTTCTTACACCACAACAATAAAAAGACTTTGATTTAAAATTGGGCAAAAGATTTGAATAGACATTTCTCCAAAGAAGACATACCAATGGCCAATAAATGCATGAAAAGACGCTCAACATCATTAGCCATTAGGGAAATGCAAAACAAAACCACAGTGAGATACCACTTTACACACACTAGGAAGGCTATAATAAAAAAGATGACAATACCAATGTTCATAACAGCACAATTCATAACAGCTAAAAGATGGAAACAACACAAATGTCCATAAACAGAAAATGGATAAAGTGTGGCAAAACCATACAATGAAATATTATTCAGCCTTAAAAAGGAATACATTTCTTTTTTAAAAAGAAATGAAATTCTGACACACAATACAATATGGATTAACCTTGAAAACATTATTCTAAGTGAAAGAAGCTAGACACAAAAGGACAAACATTGTTTGATTCTACTTATATGAAATATCTAGAACAGGTAGTTATAGACAGAAAGAATAGAGGTGACCAGAGACGGAGGGGAGGAGAGAATGTGGAATTATTGTATAATGGGTACAGAACTGCTAGGCTCGGGTGATCCTTCCACCTCAGTTTTCCAAGTAGCTGGAACTACAGGCGCACACTACCACTCCTGGCTAATTTTTTGATATATTGTAGAGATGAGGTCTAGTGAAGATGAGCCCAGCCTGGTCGCGAACCCGTGGGCTCAGGCAATCCTCTCACCTTGGCCTCCCAAAGTGCTGGGATTACAGGTTTGAGCCACCATCCCCAGCCTATTATATATATATATATTTTACCACAATAAAAAAATTTAAAATATTTTGCTATTTGATTTTTGATGAGGCAAATGAATGCCAAGTTAAAGAATCTATTTCCTAGCCTCCCTGCAACTAGGCATGACCACAGGACTAAATTTTGGCCAATAATTCTAAGGTATCATGTGTACATTTTAGGAAGTCTTTAAAAGAAAGGCTAGAATGAGGACAAGATGATTACAGCACAAATACCCATCTTAGATCATGAGACAGATGCTAGACAGGGGTATGGAAGGAGCAAGAGCTCAGCAGCTCAGTTCCCTGCTGGGCCCACTACATGCCACCCTAGCATGCAGACTTCCTACTAATCTCTCTCTCTCTCTTTTTTAGAAAGAGATACATTTTGCTCTAGCTCTTACAGTCTATTCTCCACCCAGCAACTAGAGAGATCCTTTCAAATTTTAAGTCAGATTATATCTCTTTTCTGGGTGGAACCTCAAATGTTTCCTAATTTCACCCAGAGTAAAATACAAAATCTTCAAGTCCTTCAGTATTCCAAAGCCTTTCATGACTTGGCCTCATCTGCTAACTACCTCCCTTTTCCACCCTATTGCAACCCCACTTTTTTCTTTTCTGTTCCTTAAAAAACAGCAAGCATACTTCTGACTCAGGGTCTTTGCATTTACTGTTCTCTCTCTTGAAATACTATCCCTTCACATAACCCAAGATTAACTCCCTCACGCAATTTACAACCCTGATAAATGGTGTTTTATTTTGTTTTTGAGTCAGAGTCTCACTCTATGCCTAGGCTGGAGTGCAGTGGCACACTCATGGCTACTGCAACCTGCTGGGCTCAGGCAATCCTTCCGTCTCTGTCTTCCAAGTAGCTGGAACTACAGGTGCACACCACACACCCAGCTAATTTATTAATTTATTTTAGAGATGAGGCCTCACCAAGTTGCCCAGGCGGGTCTGGAACCCCTGGATTCAGGCAATCCTCTCGCCTCAGGCTCCCAAAGTGCTAGGATTACAGGTGTGAACCATTGTGCTCGGCTAACCCTGATAAATGTTTTTCAAAGTCTTAATTGCACTCCTTGACCACCTTAAATAAAATCATATCACACATATCACTCTTTCCTATTATATCTCCTCTTCTGCCTTATTTTCACCTACCACTCAAATAACATATATTTATTTTCTTTCTTCTACCATTAAATTTTAGCAGCATGACAACCAGGGCTTTGTGTACAGTTTTTCACTCTATTCCCAGTCCTTAAACAGCAATTAGAACAAAGAACTTAATATATAAACATTTGTTGACTATATGAATAAAAGATCCTTATGAAGTTTTTACTCTGTTCAGTATAGGTTATGATTGCTACAATAGCAAGAATAAAAACTGATGTTTCCCCATAAGCTACCTAGTTAGAAAGAAAGTCTTGATATCTTCTCAGAGTCCAATGATACTATTTTTAAGGTCCTTTATCAAACACACTCCATACTTATATAACATACCAGATCAATTATATTATAGAAAACTCAGCAACACTGGCTAGAAAAGGGAGAAATAGTGTGCCAGGAGAAGACATGGAGACATCAGGGTAAGAGACTGGTCAGAAGTGGGAGCAAATACAGATGGTCCCCAACTTAAAATGGTTCAACTTACAATTTTTCAACTTTACAATGGGTTTATCAGTATATCACTCATCTTTAAGTTGAGCATATGTAGAGAATGGCAGGGTCTTAGAGAGATTCCATAAATATCCCCAAGCATTAGGCTTGCTTGTGAAAGATTCTAAGGCTTCAGGGAATAGGGAGTAGTAATCAAGATCTAAACGTCTACTCTTTTGGAAAGTTTTTATTTAACAAATATGAACTGAGCTCAAGACAGTGGGGATACAATGGTGAGCAAACATAGATACAGAGCCTACATAAACTTTTTATGGAAAAACCATACAGGTGAGAAACCATCATATCCTATGATTTATCATGATTTGTCATGTTTCATTTCTTCTGAATTTCTATGGAAACTAGACTGACTTGATTTTAAAAGTTCATGTAAAAATAGGAGGCCATTTTTGATCAACTAAATTTCAAAGATAAAGGGATAAAAGAAAATGTTTTTGTTTTAATAAGGAAGTTGAATTAGGATAAAGTGAGAGATTAAAGGTTCTATATTTCTTTTTTTAAAAAAGGGTAAACAATAACAAGTGTTGGTGAGAAGGTGAAGAAATTGGACTATTCACACAAAGCTGGTGGGAATGTGAAATAGAGTAGCCACTTTGGAAAACAATCTGGCAGTTCTTCAAAAAGTAAACATAGGCCGGCGCGGTGGCTCATGCCTATAATCCCAGCATTTTGGGAGGCCGAGGTGAGAGGATTGCCTGAGTTCATGGGTTCGAGACCAGCCTGGGCAACTTAGCAAGACCTTATCTCTACAATAAATCAAAAAATTAGCTAGGCTTGGAGGCATGTGCCTGTAATTCCAGTTACTTGGAAGGCTGAGGCGGAAGAATCACCTGAGCCCAGCTGGTCGAGGCTGCAGTGGCCGTGAGCATGCTACTGCACTCCAGTCTCAGCGACAGAGTGAGACTCCTACTAAAAATAAAATAAAATAAAATAAACATAGAGTTACCATCCAACTCATCAATTCCACTCCTAGGTGTATACCAAAGAGAAATGAAAACATGTCTTCACACAAAAACTTGCATACAAATGTTCATAGCACCATTATTCACAGAAGAAAAAAAGTGAGAACTCAAATGTCCACCAACAGGTGAATGAATAAACAAAATATGGTATATCCATACAAAAGACTGTATTACTCAGCCATAGTCAAAATCCTCGTGCCATAACATGAGAGAAATGGGGAGTGATAGCTAATGGGTATGATAGCAATGGGGAGTGATAGCTGATGGGTAGAGGGTTTCCTTTTGGGGTGATATTTAGAATTATACAGTAATGATAGTTGCACAACTCTAAAAACTACTGATTGATTACTTTCAAAGGATGGATTTTATGGTAACAGGTCACTTAAAAAAAATCCTCATGGCTCCACTATGCCACACCAAGTATCCAATATAAATAAAATAATCCAACCGATCCAGTGAAAGACACTTTGTAGGAAGACATCTTGGCATACTACAACACTATCCTCAAAGCTAACATTAATAATGTCGACTAGCTACTCTGCCTTATACTTATCACTTTACTTCATCTTAATCACCATTGTGAGATAAGTGTAATTCTTATCCCTATGTTGCTGAAGAGGAAACAGAGGCTAAGTAACTTTCCCGAAGTCAGCCACATAGTAGGACATAGTAGGACATAGGAGTCTAAGAGTCAGGCACTGAACTCAAGTCTAACTTCAGTGCTCAAGTTCTTAAGAAATCACCTCATACAGTAAAGATATATCCTAAAGCATCATATGGTCTTCATAAAATGCTGATTATCTTCAATCTGTTTTTAAAATCCTGTTTTTTGATACTCTTGGTTTCTTACACTTGCTGAGTCAAGGAAAGCATGACACTTGTATCATTAAGGAGCACAGTCATGCCATGCATTAGCCAAATCATATTAAGAGACTTTGAGCTTTTCACCCAGCAAGGGCCAAGATTTTTACTATTTTATTTTCAATTGTTTTATATGCTTCAACACCTAGTTTCACCATCTTTTAATTAGTCCCAAACTTATTGTCAGAATCAAGTCTAGTTTTAAACAAGCAACTGTGTATCTTGACTAAGACCTCATTAGCCGCAGACTTGACTTAAAAGTCTAGTTGAATACAGTATCTTTTGATACTAAAGATAACGGGAAAATATATTCCCACTTGCTGGAAGACTCAAATACTGTGAGGACTCGAGCAAACTGGAAATCTTGTCTCATTCGATTATACCTCAGCATCATCAGAGTTGCCATAAATTCCACATAGTTTTCAGAAGTAGAGATAAAATGAGGCCAATCTAGACTACTCAGAGCCCCTAAAAAGAAGTACAAGGTTGGGAAAGAAAAATGAGGATCTACTGACAATCTGTTTGCTATACATGACGTAAGTGCTTCACATGTGCTGCCTTGGTTAATACTTGTAACTGCCCTATATCATAAATTGGTTTTGGCATCCATTTACAGATGAAGAGGCTCCAGAGATGAAGCAAATTTGTCCAAGATCAGACAGCTTGTAAACTGAGGGGGAGGAAATTCAAACTTAGGTCTCTTCTGCATTTTCTACTACACCCACTTCTATTTCGTGGACAGACATCCACCAAGAGTTCCAAAAGAGAATTGTACTGACCTCAGAAAAGCTTGTACTACTCAAAGAATATCCCAGAATCCAAAGGGCAGAATGCATCAGGGTTTTAATTAGCTCAAGTCAAATAGTCTTTAAATTTTCTGGTCCTGACTCCTGCTAACATTCAAAAATCAGTTACATCCCTCTTCAGAATTATGAAGACCTCAAATACTCGCCTACCCCCTAAGTTTTGTTATTTAAATCAAACCACATATGATGATCACTGAATAACTTGGAAACATTTACGCAAATTTCACTTAAACATATAAGACAGATTTGAAGGATCAAATCCCTACACTAAGTTGAAAATTATCATCACACAAAAAATTTTAAAAATGGTGAAACCCAGAGCTTCCTGATAACAAGATGTTTTTCATCTACTGATTACCTCTCTGCAGCACTAGCTATGTGAAAAATGTGATCATCTTCATTCTGTAACCGTTCTTTTCTCCTTCTTTCAATGTCATGTCGTAGGTCATTTGGATCTATTATTTTGACCAGAGTCTGAGGAATTTTGACAGAAGACAAACCATTCACATTACTGTTAGTTGCACAAAGATCATTTCTAATAAGAACCTTAATTAAAATTTCTACATAAGTTATCTTATACTCATCTTGCTAATGGTAGTATAAACTGATACAAATATTTTGAGACACAATTGACAATACATAGTCAGAAAAGTTCCTCACATTGAACTAGGAATCCCACTTTTGGGACTCTAACTCAAAGAAAATGCTAACTACCTAAATATATTCAAAATATTATATTTAAAATAACAAAAAATGGAAGCAGCTTAAATTTTTAAAAATTTAGGAGGAAAGAAAGAATGATGAAATAAATTATGGTAAACAGCTCAAAGGAATAACGTATAATAATTTAAATTATGGTAATAAGCCGGGCTCGGTGGCTCAGCCTGTAATCCCGCGCCTTTGGGAGGCTGAGGTGAGTGAACTGCCTGAGCCCACGGGTTAGAGATCCGCCTGGGCAGCGAGACCTCATCTCTACAATAAATAAAAAACTCAGCCGGGTGTGGTAGCACAAGCCTGTAATTCTGGCTACTTGGAAGGCTGAGGCGGAAGGATCGCCAGAGCCCAGCAGGTCAAGGCTGCGGTGGCCGGGAGCGGCCACTGCACTCCAGTCTAGGCGACAGAGTGAGACTCCAACTCATAAAAAAAAAAATTATGGTAATAAAGACTATGTGGAAGTCGACATGGAAAAACACTTATTGAAAAAAGTTAATTAAAACTTAAAAAAACCTATTTAAAAAAAACTTTAAAAATCTGTATCATAAAAGGTCATAAGGCATTCAGAGATTTTTTATACAAAAGGAATATTATTATGGATTAAGTAAAAAGAAAGTAGTATGCAAAACTGCATGCTCTATGACAATATCTATGTTAAAATGCAAGACGTAAGACTGCAAGAAAAGATGATCAAATAATACTTTGTGTTAAATGGTTGAAATATAGATAATTTTTAAAAATTCTCAAATTTCCTATAAGTTAATTATAGTACTTTGATGACTAGAAATTTTCTGAAAAATCATCTATTCAATAAGTTAATTCCCTCCATAAGTTCAATAAAAATTGCAATCATTTCACAAGTTTAAAAATTATTTATATATTCTATCAGGAATGTATTGAAATACCTTCTTTACAAAAACTCTTTACTCTCAATGAATAAATTAACAGTTCTTTTAGAACTTGATATAATTCTTCTAAAACAAGAGCCAGTTTTCTTCCCTCCCTGGCTAGTCAAGATAGTCTTTCTAATTAGCAAAGAAATGAGAGGTGGGAGGGAAGGTGTTGGGTGGGAACCACACACAACACATGAATAAAGAAAATTAGTCCCTTACTTTGCTAGTACATCTTCCACAGAATCTTTCATATATTCTACAGTAAACAGAAGGGTAACATCATATGAAACTTAGCTCCTATGCATTCATTCCATGTACAATTTAAATATATATTCCACATTACTGCTATGAAAAAACAGGCATTGAATATACTTTCTGCAAGCTTTAGAATGTGGAGTTTTGGAATGAATATTAAACACTGTAATTTTGTGTCAAATTTACAAAGTTGTTATCCTTATGGATTATCCCTCCTAGGGATTATTTTTGTCTTTTGTCAGTATTCTCACTCCAATCTGGCTGATAATCAGAATCACTTGGAGAGCTTTTAAAATTTCAAACTCCTGGGTCTCAATCCTTCTTCTTTGTGTACTTTAACTCCCTTTTTCACTTCCAATCATCAATCCCCTTTCCCATTAGCCCCTTTCCCACAGCAAGATAATCTCTCATCAAAAATTGTATTCACCTACCTGTTCTGATTCATATATCATAGTTTGTTTACTCTGAAGTTCGGCCAAAGACATATCTATTCTCCTAAGATAATAAAGACACATTACAATTAAATAATTATGTTATACACTGATGCCTTGATTCTACTACTTCAGAACAGAATTTGAAATAAAGCTGGTATGTTTTGGAGAAAGCAAAAGAAACTTGCTACCAGGTAGTTTCTCCCTTAATATGGCAGTCTCCCCAGATATACATATTCTGTGAATCATATTACAGGCAGCTTCAGTGGTTCTTAAATCACTAGTCTGTGTAAACTCAAACCTTGCTCTGGTGATACACTGCACTCTAATATTGATTCAACTCAGCTCACATGACAGGGTGCACCACCTATTCAAACACATGCCAGCAGAAGAAGACACATATTTTCATCCAGCTGCCCTAGAACAGCCGTTTGTGACCACATGAAGCAGCCCATGATTTCAATGGCTTGACAACTGTATTTCATTCTTCCAGTGATAATCTCAGTAGACAATTACTATAGACAGCAGAATCAAAGTTAGCTAGGTCAATATTTTCAAAGTCCTACACATTTAAACAATGCTAGTCAGAACCTATTCATTCCATCTAAGTGTAGTGGCCCAGTACCTGTGTGGGTTAGCCTTGTTTTTATGTGGAAAATGCAATCCTAGAATCTACAGCAAGCCCACGTGAGCAGGCTCAGAAAGCAGCACCTTCCCAAATCTGTTCTGAGACTTATTCCCATGAGTTAAATGGGTATACAGTAATCAATCATTACCTGTGAATTTCTGGATCTGAATTCAATTTTATTTCATTTATATCTGCATCGTGTATATGTCGCATTGTTGAGAATCGCTCATGTAGAGTAATGCCAAGTGATGGAAAATAGTTTGCTGAAAAAGGAAATAAACAGATTTAACTCAATGTAGAACTAGATCCACTTAAAAGATCATATGTAAGCACAGGAAGAAGGGACTACAAAAAAATCCAACCTGTTTTCTCAAGAAAATATGTGGGACCCAAACTCATTTCGCAGACTAATTTATAGTACTCACATGCTTTCCCAAGCCCAAGCAAGAGTAAAAACACCTGATTTATGAATCCAAGGATTTTCTTCCTATCTGACCGGCCTGCTTACTGGTCCAAGGAAAAGAGACAGTGGCTCTCTCAAAACAAGGACCTTTCTTCTCCAAGGTAAGACCATACTATATCTGGGAAGCAAAGGTGGCACAGAGCTTCACAGTTGAATGAAAATAAAAATTAACTCCAAAACCAAGCCTGAAACATCAAAATAATTCTAAACAAATGCTAAATGTTATGTTTACATATCACAAGAAGGCCTTCTACTGCCATTTTAGTTTAATTAATATGAACTGAAATCCATGAAAACATTCTGAAATCAGCTATGCTACACATTTTTAATAGGATATAGAGAAAGAGAATACACTTGACCCATCAGAATGCTACTTAAACAACCCTTTTTCCTAATTTGTTGTTCCTGTTCTGGGACAATCTCCTGAATTTTTCTGCAATACCAGCTCAATTTCTGCCAAGAGTCACACTTCCTTTGGGTGAGAGGGGCTGGAGCTAAAAAGGTGAACTGTTTCAGACAAACTATGTGCTATCGAAGTAAATACATGCCTTAGTTTGAGGGACGCAGAGAAAATAATTCATTTCCAAAATATGTTTTATGAAGGTAAGAAAGATTAATGCCATTATCTAGTAAGAAGTAAAAAATGAAATATTTGAAATTCTTGAAGGCCTCCAGGTTATAATACCCACAATTGCCTTATTCATGCAGCATCACTGGGGAAAGTTGTTCTACATCACTGAATTTTCCAATTAATGGAAATTTGCCAGAAGCAGAAACAAAACAATTTAATGCAAATCATTAAAGAATGTATTATGCAACTCCCAGCCATGAAGAATGCCCAAGCAAACTGGAATCTTTCACTGATAACTCAGCATCATCCTTAAGGCACAAAGTTCCAGTAATGCCCTCAGTGGACTTTAAGAATACCACAAAATGACCTAAGGTTCCCGACTTCTTGAGTTTCCTGCCTGTTTTCTGTTGCTTCTTCCTCGCTGTTATGCTATCAGTTATTGTTTCTTGCTCTCAGTATGTATTCCTGTCCTTTCCAACAGCTGGCCTCTCCCTTTCTAACTTGCAATTTCTATTCTGCTAACAGTTGAAGCACAAAGTTATTGGAACTATGTATAAGGAACATCTAGATTTGAATGAATGCCTGATATTCTCTCCAAAAGACTTCCTAATTCATGATCTAACTTAAATATCAATTACTATTAAGCTATAGTGCAGGTGTTTAGTTTACCTGTATCTTGTGAAAAGTTAGTACATTATTTTTGTGTTATCCCTAATGTATGTGCAAAATATACCAACCTTTAACTTGATGGATTATTGTTATGATTTCCTGAGCAAATTCTCCTGTAGGTTTGTTTTCAGTATTCTGAGTTGAGTCAAGATGTTCAAACACTGGATGAAAGTTCTCACTTTTCCTGCCAACAGCAACCAAATCATGTGACATCTGTCTCTCTGTGGAATAGCTAGAAGCAACCCTAGAATAATTTGCAAATGTTTAACTAAATTTGAAACTATTTTGCTGAGAAAAAAACTTATAAAATTAAGATACCTATAAAACTAAAAAGCTGTTTATCTTTTCTTATAATTAAGGCACTAAATAATATGCCATAAAACACGTACAATAACAAGTAGGAGAAAATAGCTATAAGTACATGACTCTGAGTTCTTTCAAATCAGAGGTCATCAAATATTTGCCACTTTAATAAAATCCTTAAAATTCGAAGTGAAACAATTTTTACTTCAAAAGATACAAGAAATTAAAGACACTTAATATGCAAAATGTAATCAATTAGAATAGTTTCTACTCCCAAATGGCCAAAACATTGTAAATCCAGCAAGATTATACTACTTTGAAATACTACCAGACTTTAAAAGCTGCTATTAAACATAAGAACCTCTCCAACTGCATAAAAATTCTTGTACATCCATATCAGTCATCAAAAGCTTAGAATAGTATTTTGAAATCAAATTCTAAGATATTAAAATATTCATTTAATTACAAAGTCTCACTAAATTCTCAGAAAATAGTCTTAGTTGTTAACAAAGTTATGATATTCAATGCCAGTTAATGGTGTTTACCCCAATACAACCTTAAAGAAATGCTACTATTTATTATATAACCCCAGCAATCTTAATGCCTTCTGAATCTTATAACTTTCATTAAGAGCTCTCCTGACCTGAGTATTGTTATAAAGTAATGAGTATGATATATAGCTAACAATTATTGAGAGCTTACCACATGCCAAACATGTGGGCTTAGAGCTTACTGATATTATTTCATTTAATCTTTACAATAGTGCTATGGAGAAGGCGCCATGATGCTGAGACAATGGATGTCCTGGTTTTGTTTTATATCCCAGAGGCCAAGCATTCAAATGAACATTAGTCTTTCAAATGTCATGAAAACTATACCTTATTGCAAAATTTCTGCTCTTGCTTAAAACCTTAAATTCTTCATCTGGAGATAGTTTATGCATCACTGAAGAAAATGTCTCATTGTTTTATATTTATATCTCATTTTGAACTTAAAATGGCACTAATCAGTTTGTACCCATCTTATTCCTCTGTACTGTAACTTAACTCTAAATTGCTTTTGGCTCTTCTCAAAAATCAAGTTCATTGTCCAAAGAATTGAGATTTGTGCTGGGGTCCTTTATAAGTAAGTTACAGGCTCCAAAGATAAATCCAAAAGGGAGCCCTATTATTTTAAATAATAGAGTACTGCTAGAATAAATAATATTTCATAACAAAAAGCAAACATACAGATACATTTGGGGGCATGCACACATTTACTTATTTAAGCCACGTAACAGCCATATATCCAAACCTGCTGCAGGGTTATGATGGGCTTACAGATATTCTTTAACTAAAGAATCTAACCCCTCTAGCAAAATGGTTTTGAGCATCTATTTATAACTTATTAGAGGAAGACCTTCCATCTGACTTTCCATGCTCCCTGCTCTTAGACCAGCACTGTCGTAGAAAACTCCCTGCCAAGGCAAAAACAGAAAAGTGATTATGCAGCAGGTTGATGCCACTGTTGTGGTTTCCTTGATTCATTAGAAGGACTTTCATTAGAAGGCCCATTTTTCTTCTTTCCTCCTAATTTGCTCCAAGCTTCCCACTGTGTATCTGATAACTAGCTAAGAGATGTTTACTGATAAACACTAGAACACCTTGTAACAATCTCCACTAACAAAGAATTACAAATGCTCCCTGTTTAAAGGAGTCTAATGTTACAAAAAGTCTGTTCCACCCAAAAAAAAAAAAAAAAAAAAAGCTCTTAAAAATATTTTATAGGAGGAAAAATAAAACATTTAAATAGAACTATAAAAATGGTCTATCTCCAAGGGGAAATCAGTAGATAAGTTTTCTTTGGAAGACTCAGTTTCTTCCAAGAGGAAATCAGATGATAAAGTTATCCCGTTTTTCAGTGGTAATTATTAATATTTACTTGTAATTTCTTAAAAATTAATTACTGGCATAACTCTTGTCCCCACTCTATGCTCAATTCTCAATCTATAGAAGTGCTGTGATATACTTTGAAGCTATATTTAATTCCTGAAGTTTGCATGTTTAAAGTTATCAGTTTTAATTTATCCTAGAGTTCCCCCACTATAAGATTTTTAATAAAAAATATATACATTAAAATAGCATAACCCCCAAATTTTAAGAACAATTATGATACTGTTGCTACAAGAAAAACCCTCTCCAGACTTGGGAATGCAAAATGTTCAAAGTATTTACATTTGTAAATAATCATCTCTTGGTTCACATTTTCCTTCTTACTATTTCCTATGACATGGACTGATCACAAGTTAATAATTTCACGAAATATCCCCAAAGCAAGTAGTTAAGCTAAAAAGATCAAATGTTCTCATTCGAGATACACTTTAGACAATTTTTAAACTAAATTTTTATTTTAAATTAAAATACAGCCAAAACCCGATATTCTAATACAATTTCTGGTACTGGTCTCATTAAATCTTCCAAGTTGATTTGTTCTCTCTCTTCATTCTCCCCCTGTTTATTTATCTGTTTAAGGATATTTCTACTGATGTTCTCCCTGAGTATTGTGCATAATAACTAAGAAAATATAAAAAGCTACATTAAACCTTAATTTCCTATTTTATACATTTAGGACTGATAAAAAAAACTGCATAGCAAAACAACAACATATTAAAAATTTAAAAAACAAACAACAAAAAAAACCCCAACAACAAACACCAAAACCAACAGATTTCTCTGCCCTCTGAAAGCTTATAAGATATAACAAAGTCCATGACACATATAGTTTTCCTGTTTTCTTCCAACTAATAACTAACATTTTACACAGCCTGCTACAGTTCATAAAGTACTTTCCCAATTACAGTCACCTGCAGCAGATGGACCACATATACGAAGTTGGCCCATTCATGTTATAATGCTGTATTTTTACTGTACTTTTTCTACATTTAGGTATGTTTAGATACCATTACCTACGGTATTCAGCACAGTAACATGCTGTACCAGTTTGTAGCCTAGGAGCAATATTCTGTACCATCCATCGCCTAGGTGTATAGTAACCTATGCCAAATTTGTGTAAGTACTCTAGGATGCTAGCAGAGTGACAAAATCGCCTGATGACACATTTCTCAGAACATATCACCATCATTAAGCAATGCATGACTGTATTATTTGATCCTGTCTTCCTAAAAACATGTTTAGAAATTTTGGAGTTGAGGGAAAGCGGGTAGAGAGAGTACTACTCCCCTAATTCAGCATCCCACTACTTTTTTTCACAGAAGTCCTTTATGTGCCTCACCAGCCCCAGCACCCATCCAATCCACCTTATATCCACACAACAGACGCAATCCTTCCACATCAGAACTAGTTCGCCTGCCCTCCCCTACCAGCTAACAATGTCACATCAGGCTGGTAGCTGTGGCATCCTTACCTTCCTGGTCTCTTCCCTCTCTATTTCTTTTCACTGACTGCTCAGAGCCACACAGTTTAAAGTTCTTGTGTATATTTTTCTGCTATTGTTAACCTGTAAGTATAGACTTTCTTTTGCCTCATCTCTACATGTCTAAAACACACCAGCCTTTAAAGCCTAGCTCACATATCAACTCCTACATGAAGCCATCCCTGAATCTCCCAGCTTGGTACCACCCAACCTGCTGCTGAGTCGCATACCATCTCACATTTCACTCACTGTACTACGGTATCACCAACATCACCTTATTTGTCAATAAAGCCAAAGGAGAAGAAACCTAATCTTATGCATCTCTGTAATCCCAGAGTACCCTAAAAGGATGTCTCACAAAGGGCAGGTCCTCAAAAAAATTACCCATTGAATGAATAAATGATGACTAGAAAATGACTTAGACCACTTGAAATGAGTGTTTCAGCTAAAGGGATAATAGACTTCAACATTTTAATTAAGGCCAATTTAATTTTGCTTTTAAACTTTCTATTTTAAACTTTTTACTTAAATTTAGACCAATTTAAATTTTAAAATATATATTTTAATAATACAAGACCTCAAATACACACAAAAGTTCAGAGAATTATATCATGAACCTCCATGTGCCTGTCAACTCAGCTTCAATAGATATTAAAACATAGCCAATCCAAGCAAACTCAGAGCCAGGAGGAACTACAGGTTGATTTGAGCCCAAAAGGGTATAGACAGGTGGCCTGTCCCATGTCACAGGGCTACTCAGTGGCTCACAAAAAGACAAAAACCTATGTACTCCAATCACCATCAGAATCCCTATATAAGGCTCCCTAAGAGATACTAAGAGAAGTTAGGGTGAAGAATAAGAATGAAAGAAAACCTTTTCTCAATTAATTTTTGATTTAAAAAATGCATGTGAGAAATATTGGGGGGGGATTTAGTTTTTTATGCTATATAACAGCAAGATGGCAAGTTTGGGTATCAAAAATATCTTTACTTACTGCTTATTTTGACTCCAGCTGAACAATGTCTATCATAGATAAACTTGTATGATAAGTGATCTTCCTTCAATTGGAGTTATGGTTTTCACATTGTTCCCCACCTGTGTGACACCCCTTTCCTTAGAATATCAGAGTTCCAATACCCTCTGGGGCCTAACACTGACCTCATCCTCTTTCAGAATGTGGAAAGGTCTGATATGGATAGAGAGATCTCTGTATCTTTTCATTGGGAAATGAAGTAATTGATCAGATGCAAATGTGGCCTACATACTCAGTCCACCATCAACTCTAACCCCATAACACCGATGTGTAGTATCAGTATCCCAGGAGACCAAAGAAGCCTCAGGTCCATCAGCAGCAGCTTATTCTGCTCCAGAAACTAGTACCACCTCCTTCTTCCTCCTCAATCCAATTCTTCCCTGGCCTAACCAGGGGTCAGTCCCGCACCTACTCAGCCCAACATTAAACTAACACCTTCATCTGCCTCAAGACTTCCAGATGTATATAACAGTTTGTGTTTTGGGTATATAACAACCTTAGAAGACATTTTCATGTTGTGATTCCCTAACTTACATTCTAAAACATATAATTATGACTTATACGTAACTTCTGATAATGAGGTTTCTAACAGAGTGGGTCACTAGGATACAGTCTTTGTTAACAGAAGTATTAACTATGTAGTGAACATTCATTCAAGTGTCTACCTACTGCTGTTGTTGATACAAACTGGAATCTAGAAAAATCTCTAGGTGACAACCTTATTTTTTCAACCATACTATAACTGGGAGCACAAATATCAATACTTGACCAAAGTTCAGAAAGTAAACAAGTACATAAACTTAACTATCTCAGGCTTTCCATAAAAATGGATACTCTCCAGATTTTAACCAACAAATAAACCTCTCTCTGCACTCTGATTAGTCTTCTCTAGAAAAGTAACATCTAATTTATGTTAATAGCTGAAAATATAATTCTATCAAGGATATTAACTACCTTTGTTTATGGATACTTCATCAGTCCACCTGCAATTAAATCCAACCCACAAAACTCCTCTGTAATTCATTTATCAATAAATAAATATTGTGTTGACTATGATGCTTTATCACACTGAAAAGATACAGGTTATCTGTTCAGTTAATTTTCAGGTCTTTGAATAGAGAGGATTTGCACTGGAGGCTCTGCATTACACAAGTAATTCTGTGGACCCTGTTCAGGTGTTCAAACATAGGTTGCCAGACCCCATGGACAGTACAGTTTATAAATGCAAAACAAAAAATGCAGCAGCTCCAATTTTAAGAAGCTCATTTTTGTGACACATGAAGATCAAACTTCCACTTTCTCATATCAAATTATAAAATTAACTGTTCAGTGTCTCAAATGAAGTCTATTAAAATAAAATCCTTCAAAATTGGTATTTCTAGCATCCTTTTTTTTTTTTTTGAGTTGGAGTCTCACTCTGTCACCCAGACTGGAGTGCAATGGCACATTTCCCGCCACCACAGCCTCGACCTGCTGGGCTCCAGCGATCCTTCCGCCTCCGCCTTCCAAGTAACTGGAACTACAGGTGCGTGCTACCATGCCTGGCTAATTTTTAAAATTTATTTATTGTAGAGATGAGGTCTCACCAAGTTGCCTGGGTGGCCTCCAACCCGCGGGCTCAGGCAATCCACTCACCTCGGCCTCCCAAAGTGCTGGGGTTACAGGCTGAGCCACTGAGCCCGGCCTCTAGCATTCCTTAAAAGTGTTACAGACACTCTTTTAAGTATAGAACACTTAATTACCCAATATGGGGGTATAATTAATTTATTAAAAAGTTGGATTTTTATGCATTTGATTGTACATAAAAAAAAGCAGAACTGTAAACAAAAGTTAATTACTGCTTTTAAATACTACTGTTAAAGTAGTTAAAGAGGAGTGTACTGATGTTTGAAACTTACTTTGAAATACTGTATCAAAAAAATAAGATGGAATGATAGATGAATAAATAGATATGTGATTATGAAAGTAAACTGTTAACTGTAGACTCTAAGTGGAGGGTATGGGGGGACCCCCAAAAAACTAGAACTTATTTATAAAAAATTGTGTATTTATTCTTACATGTTTAAACTTCAGTCACCTTCAAAGTACTCATTTGATGCAAAATACACCTATCGAGACATTTTTTCCACTACTCAAAAACAGTTCTGAACTCATCAATTTTGATACCTTTTAGTGCTTCTGCCATTTTTTTGTTTCACCTCTTTCACACTGGCAAAAAGTTTGAGGTCTTTTTTCACCAGGGAAACAAACAAACAAAAAAGTCACTTGGGGCAAGATCGGGTGAATAGGGAAGTTGGGGCATGGGAGTCATTCTGTTTTTTTGGGTAAAAACTGAACACTCAGTGCAGTGTGGGCAGGTGCATTGTCATGGTGGAAGAACCAGTCACCTGTCTGCCACAACTCAGGACGTTTCTTCTGCAAATCATGATGCAACCTTATCAAAACATCCAGATAAAAACTTTGGTTGACTGTTTTATCCAGAGGAACAAATTCTGAGTGTACTACAAAGGGCCCACCCTCCAAAAGATAATTCTGTTTTTTGGGGTTCCCTTTCATATAGGTGTTCACTGTGTAATTTTTTCAACTCCTCTGTATGTTTGAACATTTTTATAAAACAATGTTGGAAAGAAAAAAGCTTAAGGTAATGTTCTTAAACTAGGTGCTTACAGCAGACTCTGGGCTCTTAAGATTAGGAACTAGTAAGAAATATAATAGCACAAAATTATTTAAGACATACAAAATGATATTAAATTATTAATATATTATGGTAGCCATATATAAACATACATACAAAAATAACAAAAGGAACTATACTAAAATGCTAATAATTTAAGGTTTTACTATCCTAGGTTAGTAGAACTATGGATGATTTTTGCCCCTTTATTTTTCTAACTTTCTGTAATATAATCTACTTTTTTTTTTTTGAGTCGAGGTCTCACTATCACCCAAGGCTGGAGTACAGTGGCATGATCACAGCTCACTGCAGCCTCAACCTCCCAGGCTCAGCTGATCCTCAGTCTTCCAAGTAGCTGAGACCACAGGTGTGTACCACTATACCCAGCTAATTTTTTAAAATTTTTGTAGAGACAAGGTCTCACTATGTTGCCCAGGCTGGTTGTGAAATCCTGGGTTCAATTGATCCTACTGACTCAGCCTCCCAAAATACTGGGATTACAGGTGTGAGTCACTATGCCTGGCCACTATAATCACACTAATAAATGCTTTCTGTGCACACATAAAATACATATACGAATAGCTGAATGTATTTTCTGGAAGTGCAATGAATATAAAAGAAATAGGAAGGGTGACTGCCATGTCTAAATTTAGGAAAAGGAACAAAACATATATTGGTGTTTTGTTGTTGTTGTTGTTGTTTTTTAGTCAGAGTCTCAGTCTGTTACCCAGGCTAGGGTGCAGTGGCACGCTGCTCACGGTTACTGCAGCCTCTACCTGCTGGCTCAGATGATCCTTCCACCTCAGCCTTCAAGGTAGCTGGAACTACAGGCGTGTGCCACCACACTCAGCCAATTTTTTGACTTATTGTAGAGATGAGGTCTCACCATGTTGCTCAGGCTGGTCTCGAACTCAGGCAATCCTCTTGTCTCTGCCTCCCAAAGTGTTGGGATTACAGGCGTGAGCCACACATCCAGTCAAAACATATATTGTTTAAAAAAAGGGAATTGTGGTTTTACCTCCCTTCTCCCCCATCCTAACCTTTGGATTTTGTTTCCTCTTGTTTTTTATTCAAATACAAATATGAGTCAACCGTGAATGTAGATGTCCCAAATCAACACAGTCTATCGCTTGTTCATTCACATACTGGTAGTAGATTAAGGTAATGAACATATTCAGCTGACACAGCCAGCTACAGTCCATAAGTGGAGGTAACATTCACAATGGAAAAAAGCACATAAGTCTACTCTAAGAGAAGAGAACCTATTACAAGCCTATTTTTTAAAGAACCATTAAGAACTAAAGCAAATGTCTTATAAATAGTCTAATTTCCTCTATCTGGGAGAATCTAGTTGGTTGAGTCCCAGTCATTTTGAGATGGCAGCAGAAACCACATTAAGTTACTTCATTCCTTAAGTCACAAGGGGACATGTGGATTTGAGCCCCAGTCACTCTTAGACAAGTCACTTCATCTTTCAGTGCCTCACTTTCCTCATCTATAAAATTAGGGCCTGCTAAGGTTCCTTCCAGCTCAAAAATTCTCTGAATTTCAGGCAAGAAGAAACACCGGCTCTAAGAAACTGAGCAAGGAATAGGTCTTCTTGAACTCTACCCAGTCCATTCTTGGATAAAGAAAATCTGGCAGCATAAAAACATGTAAATTCAACTCCATGGAATGCCCTACACCCAAGAAGACCTAAGCATCTGCAGATAGGATGTGGAAACAAGGAGACACAAGATCACCCCCATATAACTAATCATAGGAAACATTTTCAGGGCTTTTTGGGGAAAATTTAGGCAATCCCCACCTTGATGGACTCTAAACACACTACATTCCATTTTTGAAGCTGCAAATAAAGATGACAGAAACATTTATTAACTATAATAAAGAAAAAAGTTAATACCTGAATGTGTCTACTGCTTTCTTCACATCTACTTTAACTGTAAGTAATTTCTTCCTAAGATTGACAGATGAGGGTTTCACATCAGAAAGTTTTTGACTTTTATCAAGTTGGTTACTGGAAGAGTCGCTCTCTTTTCTGAAATCCCCTTCTCTTTTTTCCTTCCACTTGTCATTACAGGGCCTCAAATCAACATCATTTCTACTTGAATGAGGACAGGCAATGTAGTCTTTCTTAGATGGCTTAAAAGGTTCTTTGACTTGCCCATCTTGAGTCTCTCTCTCTCTTCCAGCATTAAAACAATCTAACTCTCTATTTACAGGGCCTTTTTGAGAACTATATTTTCTATCTTCTTCTTTAGAGTACTTCTGAGTTCTCCAATCAGAAAAGTTCTGGTCCCCATCTAAGGGTTTAGGACGTTTGTGACGATAATCATAGGATACTTTGGTTGCTGAACTGGTCTCTGGGTGTTCCCTCTCAATGTATCGGTAAGTTTGGGGCCCAAGGTTCCACTGGTCTTTCTTCTCTTGGTAAGATGGGAGGGAATGCTCGGGCTTCCACTTTGGGTTCCTGGCAGGCTCTCTGTTTTCATACCTCTCCACGTCTTTAGGCCTTTTTGATGTGTGTCCATATTTTCTGAAATCACGATCCTCAGGATACCTGTGTTGACATAAAGCAGTTTACACTTGCACTAGACAGAAGAAAGTGAGAATTTATATGTGTAGAATGTTGGGCAGCATGGCTTTAAATGCAGAATGCAGTGGCAAGTTAACCTATAATCCCTCAAGCCAATTCACAGAAGCACAAGGCAGTTAAAAAGGAAAGTACCATCTTTTAAAAAATATTCTAGATATCAATATTATTTACTCTAAGAAATATTTCACTACTACCAGGAGACCATAACTAAATTACAATGCTTTTTATCTTTTTAGACAAAAGCTTTTCAAGGTGGTTATCTTCAACCATAAAGTAAACAGAATTTTTCATTTGAAGCTTTATACCAAATTACCCAGGTTTAATGTTTTCCTATACCTCTTCTGAAAAGAGCTCCTTGTCTCAAAGTCTTCAGAGCCTCTTCTAGGTGACTGGGAATATTGTTCTTCTTGTATCCTCTGGTGCCTCAACTCATCTTCATGCCAGTTTCCTTCAAATCTAAAAGAATCTGCTACTGACCTCTGAGGTGGTTTCCCTCCTTTCCCACTTCCTCTAACTCTGTGGTCATCAGGAATATACCTTCCTTGCACTTTCTGGGGATAACAATTCCTCTCATGCTCTTTATAGGGTACACCTTCTGAGTATTTGTGCATATACTGAGATCTTCTGTTACTGTCCCATCTTCCAGGCGAATATCCTCGGTGAGGCTTATACATATAAAAACTTTCTAAAGAGTTTCTTCTTATGTTAGGGGAAGGCGATCTATGTTCATAAGATCGGTAATATATATTTCCACGAGAGGGAATCCTTGGTTTACTCTGTCCATGTTTCTCACTGTCCATTCTCCAAGTGATGGGTCTTTTTGGATCCTTCCTATATTCACAGCCATAATGCCCATGAGAATGTCTTTGCTTGTAGTATTCAGAGTTTCTAGGTACTGGTGATAAAGACCTATATAAATAGACACAGAAAAGTATAATCTATTTAAAGACAATACACTAAGTTTGTCTAATATAGCCTATCTGAAACATTTGCTTTTCCTAGAATTCCACTGCTTCTTCCATTCAAATTAAATTAATCAATTTGCTATATCTGCATTCTCAATTGTACATTTTGGGGTCTTATTATGGTACACCCAATTCAACAAGCATACTCTTTCCATCTGCACTAATGTATTCCACGTGCTTATCAAAATGAACTGAGCATATCTGTCCTATTAGAGGAGGACCAAATTAGGTATATAGCAGGATCCACTTTGGAAGATTGCTGACAACAAAGTTCTGGCAAAAGGAGATGCAGTGACTTCAAAGGGCCAGTCAGCAAAAGTTTACATCAGGTTCAACCGTCACATAAGAAACAAGCAAGTGGGCTATATTCACACAAATAAATGTGTGGGAGAGTGTCTGGAAAACTGAACATGTCCTCTGAAAATAAACCAGATTCTAAGATTTAATGATTCTATAACCCAAACCCAGATCCAGAGTTTCTCCAACTGATTGTCTGTTTTCTCTACTAAGGCTGTATCAAGAAGCATAACACATATACTTAACTGGGGAAGAGAAGGGGCAGAAGACGGTCTTAAGACTTGAATCGCATGCTTACCTCCTCCATAAATACTTCTAATATAGATAAGCTGCTTTTCTTTCCCAAACCTGTGCCCTTACACATAAATGGAAAGATATGCTATCCAAACAGCTTGTAACTTTGATGGAGGAATGCTTTAATACAGCTATACTACTCTCACAGAGTAGTAGAGCTGTATAACGATCTCCAAGTATCCTTTCTGTAACTACCTTCTCCAGTACCTCAGCATTGCCAACACAGAGCCTTGTATTCCCACTAAGGAGGAAGGTGCCTGTAACCAAGGAAACCAGTCTGGGTTGCCTAGATTTAAAGAGAGAGGTGCGTCACTATCTAGAACATAACAAAGTTCCATTTTGCACCTGGGGACCTTGCCCCCATCTGACATGCCCAATTTCCTTGTCTCCTCCCTGAGGGCTTAATGTCTTCTGATGAGGAAGCTATCCTTTCAGCTTTTGTGATAGACCCTCTTAGAAGCTGCCATGGAGCTGGAGCAACCATGAATGAATCCCTTTCCTTCCAATGATAAGTCTGTGCCCTCCTTCACGTACCTCCTGTGACTTATATACTGGAGTTGACAATACTGCCCTCTGGAGTCACCAAACTAAACATACCGGCAAGTGTCATTTAGCTGAAGCAGAAACTCTGCCATCCAGCTAACTGGCTATACCTCGTCACAGGAGAAAACAAGTGAAGCCTCTGAGGACTTCCCAGAAGATCTCTTTCATTCCTAAGGCGAAAAGCTGATGGCCAAAGACAGAGGACTTTCAGACTGGATGAAACACCCAATATCTTACTTAATCCTTCCTTCACATTAAATATCGCTTTGCTATTTCACTTTACATCATATGCCTTATTGCATAGCACCCTTTCTTCTGATGGTTGCTAGAATGGTTGCTATTGTTTTTGGTTCTCCTTGAGGGACAAAAAAGACACAAGGAGTCTGTTGGGAGATAATTCTCTACAGTCTCTTGAGTTCTGCACGCCTTGCAAGCACCTTGTGAGCAGAGGCACTGATAGCTTTTGTTCCAAGGCAAACAGCCTTGGAAGACAGAGATAGGGTCTTCCTGGGGACAAAAGGATGGTTTGTTTGCTGTCCAGGATAATAAGATAAATGTCTCCTCCAAGGCAAAGCCTGGGAGGGTTTGTAGCCCCTGATAAGGGCTCCTCAACTGTGTCCTAGGCCCGCTGCCTGCACAGTAACCTCTCTGTTCTGGAGTATCCACACAGCTAGCCTCTCTGCAATGATGGCCCTCAGGGGACTTACAGGGTAAGGGGCCAACAGGAACATAAAGCTCAAGCTATCTGCTGTACTATGAGTAATAAAGGCCTTTGTCTCTGACCCAGGAGTGCCCTGTGGCATGCTAATGTGGGAGTTTACAGTAGAGTAAAATATCAGACCCTTTATAGTTCTTAACAAGAAACCAGAGAAGGAATCTGGAAATCATGCACTAAGCTTGGCAGGGTCTCTTGTGCCCCTCACCAGGGCCTTGTGTGTTATTAAGAAAGTACCTCTGTGATACCCTCCATGTTAAAATCATTCACTTCTTTACAGTCCCTTTGCTTCCTAAAGTTCCTTCCCATTACAAGTTGGTCTTGCAAATTACAAAATAAAAACTGTTGAAGAAATGATTGATTAGTCACTGTATAACCAAAATGAACAAGCACAATAGCCAAGTTACACTAACATGAAAAATCTTGGTCTGCCTTTTGTATTTGAAATCATGGTCCTTTTTTAAGTCCTAGAATGTACTAGTCTCGTTTACAGCTCTATGCCTTTGCTCTAGTTCTCTCTGTAACTGGAATACTTTTCTTCACTCTTTCTGTCTTTAGAAATTCTACTCATCCTTAAATTTCCAGTTAAAATTTTTTCATCTCTTCTTTGAAGACTTTCTTAGCATCCTCCTTTCTCTTTCACAAAAGTAGAATTATTCCCTCCCAGTAGATCCGGAATACTTTTTCCCAAACAGTAGCACAGTATTTTTTCTCATTGTACTGAAGTTGGCTATTGGCTATGCTTGCTGAGGCCATGGAAGATAGCATATTTGACTTTGTGACCCTAGAACCTGCCTATAGCAGGTGTACATTAAAGACTTGTTAAATTACTCCAATCTAACAATATATACTATTGATGCTACCAAGCAGGAAGGAGGAGAGCTGGCTTACTACTGAACTATTCAAAAGTCTTTTATTCTGCCATAAAGAAGAAATAGGAAACTCCCTATTTTCTAACTGTGAATTTCTTTAAACATATTGATCATAAAAAATAAAATGAGGCCAGGTGTGGTGGCTCACGCCTGTGATCCTAGTACTTTGGAAGGCCAAAAAGGGAAACTCACTCAAGCCTAGGAGTTCGAGACCAGCCTGGACAACATAGTGAGGCCTCATCTTTACAAAAAACTAAAAAACAATTAAGTCAGGCGTGGTGGTGTGCACCTGCAGTCCCAGCTATTCAGGAGGCTAAGGCAGAAGGGTCACCTGAGCCCAGGAGGTCAAGGTTGTGGTGAGCCATTATCATGCCACTGCATTCCAGCCTGGGCAAGAGAGTGAGACTCTTGACTCAAAAACCAAAAAAACAAAATGAAATACATACTGAAGAGTTCTAAACTACTCACAAATTCAAAAAATATAATGCTCTCAAGGATGTTTCTTATTTTTTCCTTGCTGTGGCCATGGCATTTCTTTCTACTATGAATTAATTCTAGCTGCCAGCTAGAATTAAATAAAGCTGTCAGCTCCTAAAATCTAGAAACACAACCTCTACCATGATAAAGCACCTACTGTGAATAACCAGGTATCATGATCTTGTTAAAGTAAGTTTGTACCAGTACTGGTGAAATGGAAAGTCACAGCACATCCCAAATCCAAGCTTACTCTGCTAACTAAGAACTGCTCACCTGTGTTTCCACCTGGGGGATCTAGATCGTGATCGTGCCATCCTTTGACACGTGAGCCACTGTCCACTTTTTATACTGCAAAGAAGCACAATATTAGCAAGTTTGTAGAAAGAGCCTGCAATTTGCTCTAAAACACAGTGAATGCCATCACGAAAAAATTACTTCAACTCCCTGTGCCTCAGTTTCCTCATCTGTGAAATAGAATAATAATAATAGCACTCTTCCTATTGGAATGTTGTCAGGATAAAAATGAATTAAATTGGGGATCAGCAAACTTTTTCTGCAAAGGGCCAAACAGTATCTATTTTAGGCTCTGCAGGCCATGTAAGATCTCTGTCACACCTGTTTTTTTCTTTAAAAAAAAAAAACATCGTGACCCACCTGGGCAACTTGGCGAGACCTCATCTACACAATAAATCAGAAAAATTAGCTGGGCATGGTAGCGTCTGTCTGTAGTTCTGGCTACTTGGAAGGCTGAGGCGGAAGGATCGCCGGAGACCAGCAGGTCGGGGCTGCAGTGGCCGGGAGCAGCCACTGCACTCCAGTCTGGGTGACAGAGTGAGACTCCAACTCAAAAAACAAAACAAAACAACTATTTAAAAATGTAAAGCTGGGCTCGGTGGCTCAGCCTGTAATCCCACGCCTTGGGAGGCTGAGGTGAGCGGATTGCCTGAGCCCGCGGGTTCGAGACCTGCCTGGGCAACTTGGTGAGACCTCATCTCTACAATAAATAAAAAACTAGCCGGGCGTGGTAGCGCGCGCCTGTAGTTCCAGCTACTTGGAAGGCTGAGGCGGAAGGATCGCCGGTGCCTGGCAGGTCGAGGCTGTGGTGGCCGGGAGCGGCTACTGCACTCCAGTCTGGGCGATGGAGTGAGATTCCAACTCAAAAAAAAATAGAAACATAAAAATAAAAATGTAAAACCATGGCTACATCACACTGAGATATGCCGTATGTGTAAAATACACATCAGATTTCAAAGACTTGATACAAAAAATGTACAATATTTTATTAATATAGTTCTAATATTGATTACATATTGAAATTATGTTTTGGTTTTGGGGGGTTTTTTTCTTCTTTTTTTGAAATGATATTTTGGATATTCTGGGTTAAATACACTATATTGTTAAAATCTTTTTTTTGAGTTGGAGTCTCACTCTGTCGCCCAGACTGGAGTGCAGTGGCTGCTCCCAGCCACTGCAGCCTCGACCTGCTGGGCTCTGGTGATCCTTCCGCCTCAGCCTTCCAAGTAGCTGGAATGACAGGCATGCGCTACCACAACTGGCTGATTTTTTTTTAATTTATTGTAGAGATGAGGTGTCACCGCCCAGGTGGGTCTCGAACCCGCGGGCTGAGGCAATCCACTCACCTTAGCCTTCCAAAGGCGCGGGATTATAGGCTGAGCCACCGAGCCCGGCTTGTTAAAATCAACTTTAAAAATACAAAAGCTATTTTTTAGCTCAAGGATCATACAAAAATAGACTGGCAGACCAAATGCACTGTAGTTTGATGACCCCTGAGTTAAATCATGAAAAGAGTTTATTGGCATCTGGCACACAGCAACTGCTAAATAAGCATTTCAAAAAGAGGAAAAAACTGCCCAGAATTCCTCTGTCTGTAAACAACCACTATTACTTTCCTGTCTTTCACCATGTACAGAAACATGTCACATACTCATAGTCAAAATGTTTAGGAATACGTGATGGTATACCCTGCTTTTTAAATTGTTAGATTATAAGAATTACAATTCCTAATTATAATACTCAGTTGCTGCCTAACCTTCCACCAGATAAATATACCCAAAATATATCTGGGCATTACTAGGCATTTAGTTTGTTTCTGATTTTTTGCTAAAACAAATACTGTCAAATAAGTAAATTTTTTTTTTTTTTGAGTTGGAGTCTCACTCGGTTGCCCAGACTGGAGTGCAGTGGCTGCTCCTGGCCACCGCAGCCTCGCCTGCTGGGCTCTGGCGATCCTTCCGTGTCAGCCTTCCAAGTAGCCAGAATTACAGGCATGCGCTACCACGCCCGGCTGATTTTTTTATTTATTGTAGGGATGAGGTCTCGCTGCCCAGGTGGGTCTCGCACCCGCGGGCTCAGGCAATCCACTCACCTCAGCTTCCCAAAGGCGTGGGATTACAGGCTGAGCTACCGAGCCCGGCTAAATAAGTAAATTTTTAAAGGCACTTCTTAACTTGATTTTTCAAACATTCTTTGGTCTTTAAAATAAACCAATAGCTTTAGGAAGTGAGTTTTAAAAACACATAATTGGGTATACTCTTCCTACTATTTACATCTCAGTAGTCCTCCTCAGTTCTGGTACTGTAATTAAGTAGTTCCCAACTTACTAGTCCCAAATCCCTTGTGGTTTTCAAAGTTATTGCCATGGGTTTGTGAATAATCATATAGCTACCACGCACAGACTACAGAATAAATAAGTTTCATATATTATACACCTCAATTTTCCAAATTTCTGAAGATACTGTGCTGATTACAAAAGCATAAATGGCTTCTTGTCACTATGCAGTTTTTCCACCTACATATACAAAAAGTACAATTATTACATAGACATCAGTTTAAAAGTGGGTCCTCATACTCAAATACTTGCGAATTATTGTTATTGTGAATTTCAAAAAAAAAAAAAGTAAAAGCATATAAGGTCAAAGGACTAGATCACTCACCAGAAGAAGTGCAGTCAATTAAATTCATGTAGTTATACACTGCCTCTTTCCAAAAAGAATTTGAGGCTAGGAGGAACAATGAGTTCAAAAGTTTTATGAAAAAAAAAACACTAAAGAAATGTGTACTTGGTAACTAACATTTGCTAAGTAAAAATATTAAAATGTATTCATTTAACATACTGAGCACCTATTATCTGCCAGGCACTGTTTTAGGGATAGAGTAGTGAACAAATACAAGTAAAAATTCCTGCCCTGATAAAGATTACATTCTACTGGGAAACATACTAATTAAACCTTGGGATTTCACTTCACACCTGTTCAATTGAACAAAAATAATAAACTCAAACACTGTGTCTGTGGTAGGGTAAAGAGCAGAAAATACTGCTGGTGATAATGAAAAAGCAGAATTTGGGGGAGGGGGCGTGTAATCTTTTTTTGCATTTTTTTAAATAAAAGGTTTATTTATTGAGATATAATTCATGTGTCATACAATTTACCCATTTAAAGTATATAATTCAATGTTTTTTAGTATAATTCATAGGGACATACAACCATCAGTACCATCTAATTTTAGAACATTCCCCCGAAAGAGATCTGATTAGCAGCGATGCCCCACTCCTCCCCTTCCTCACTTAGCTCCAGCAACAACGAACCTACTTTCTGTGTCTTTGGATTTTCTTATTCTGGACATTTACATAAATGGAATCATACAATATGTGTTCTTTTGTGACTGGCTTCTTTCACTTATCATGTTTTCAAGGTTCGTCCATGTTGGAACATGGATCAGTGCTTCATTCCTTTTTATGGCTGAATAATGCATATTCCATTGCATGGGTATACTGCAGTTTGCTTAGTCACTCGTCTCTAAATGCACATTTGGGTTGTTTCTGCCTTTGGCTATTCTTGATAGGTCTCTTGTAAACATTTGTGTACAAGTTTTTGTATGACCACATATTTTCATTTCTCTTGGGTATATATCTAGGAGTGAAATAGTTGAGTTAGTCTATGTTTAATTTTTTGAGGAACTGCCAAACTTTTCCAAAGCAACTGCACCATTTTACATTCCCACCAGCCGTGAATGAGGGTTCAAATTTTTCTACATCCCTATCAACACTTGCTATTATCTATCTGTCTTATTATAGCCATCCTAGTGGGTAAGAAGTGGTATCTCATTGTGGTGATGATATGAAACTGAGCATGCCTCCTTTCCTCTACTCTAGTAATTTTAGTTTAAACTTATTATTTTAAGGTGATAATTTAAAATAAAAAAAACAACTGTGTAAACTAAGATGTTTATATTATCTTTATTTATAGTAAGAATTAAAAAGCACAAAACTAGCTATAACTCAAATGCTCAACAATCAGTGAAAGCTTAAACAAATATAAAATATACACATCTAGTTACTCCCTCCCTTTCTCTCAGCCTCATATGTGTCTTTTCCTCCGCATACCCTACGAGCCCACCACAGCACACTACCTGCTTTCTTGGTTAGGCTAGGCTGTTCCTACCATGTGGATGGCCTTCCCTCAGTTAGCTTGACAAAACCCTTGACCATCACAGCCCCTGGGACTCTTTTCTTGACTTTTTCCCCCCTGAGTTTCTTCCTCCTTGGGAAATCTGGGTTTATTCTGCAATTATTTCAATACATTGTAAGTACTTATTTACATAATTGTATTTATTTCAATAGGCAAAAGACTCTATTGCAGAACACAAAACTCAAATGGCCTATAAACATATGAGATGTTCAACTTCATCAGTAATTGGGAAAATGCAAATACAATTAAGATCACAGTCGTTTCACATACATCAGATTGACCAAAAACAATTTTTTAATTGCATATTCCAGAGTGTTGGCAAAGATGTGGGACAACAGGAAATCTCAGATCCTGCTAGGTGAATTATATATGAATACAGTATAACCAGTCTGAAAGCACAGGTGTCCCTCAATATACAAGAGGGATTGATTCTAGGACCCCACATACACTAACATTCATGCATACTCAAGTCCCTCACTCAGCCCTGTGGAACCTGGGTATATGAAAAGCCTGCCCTTTGTATAGGTGGGTTTCACATCCCACAAATACTATCTACTTAATCTGTGTTTGCTTGAAAACAATTCACATAAGTGGATCCACACTGTTCCAACCTGTTGTTCCAGGGTCACATACAGTTTGGTAGAACCCAGTGAAGTCGAACACACCCACATCCCACAGCCCAGCAATTCCACACAAGAATATAACTTGGAGCTGTGGTTCTCAAAATTTAGTGTGTACAGAATCACCTGGGGGTAGGCAGAGAGGCTGGCTAAAACAGACTGCTAGGCCCACCCCTGGCAGGTTTCTGGGTGATGTGGATGCTACTGGTCAAAGGGCTAGAGAGTCACTGGTTTTAAGGGAAAAAATGGAAATCACTTGGGAGAAAATGTTTACAAGTGATATTTATTACATGGAATAAAATAAGTATTACTAAGAATATTTTCCTTTGGTTAGTATTAAAATTAGCTTTATTAAAATACAAACTATTCACTCAAAAATGGTTAATTTTATTGCACATAAATTATACCTCAAAGCTGCAAAGTGTTAACCTTGCAGTGATAAAAATGTTCTAAAATTAGATCAGATATTATAAAGATGGTTGCATAAATAACTCTGCAAAATACTAAAAACCATCGAATCACACACTTTAAACCAGTAAATTATATCCAGTAAAGCTAGTTTTTAGAAATTTTGTTTGCAATTGCTTAATGTGCATTAGCTGGTAATGAAAAGTACTAGTTCAGGGGCTTAATAAATAAGAGAGGGAGAGTTAATTTAAACATATACCTGAGTTAAGAATGGTTTTTATGGCTGGGCTCAGTAGCTCAGCCTGTAATTCCTGCACTTTGGGAGGCTGAGGCGGGTGGACTGCCTGAGCCTGCGGGTTCGAGACCAGCCCGGGCAAGTTGGCAAGACCTTGTCTCTACAATAAGTAAATAAATGAAAAACAGCAGGGCATCGTAGTGAGCGCCTGTAGTTCTGGCTGCTTGGAAGACTGAGCCGGAACCCAGCAGGTCGACGCTGGGTGGCAGTGAGTGTGCCATTGCACTCCAACCTGGACGACACAGTGAGACTCTGACTCAAAAAAAAAAAAGAATGGTTTTTACATTTTTAAAGGGTTGTTAAAAACAAAAAGAAGAATATGCAACAGAGGTTTATGTGGTCCACAAAGCCTGAAATATTTACTATAAGGTTCTTTACAGAAAAAGTTGAATGATCCCTGATTTAAACTAATTTACTTGTGACTATCAAAGTTAATCAAACAAATCAAGCTTTAGGAGACATTGAGAACAAGACTGAAACACCAGTAGAGTTTGGGACTGGGTAAAAGATGTAAGCAACAGAAGACATTCACTTATATTGCTACTTCACAGTAAACTGTGAGAGGCCAGGAGTAGTGAATGAACCCTTCTGTCTCTGGACAGAGAAAAGGAGATAGACAACTGGACAGCAAGGTCATGGAATCCCAAAAGGATGCTGGTACCAAAAGAAGCCAACCCCACTAAGATAGCACTGGACACATTCCCTCACCCAGCTAAAGGACCCTGCTCCAGCAATTCTCTTTTTCGTACAACACTGCTTTCCCCGCTCCATTAATCCCATCACCACACAACCTGGTGTAATTCTCCCATCTTTCTGGAGCCACATACCCCTGGAGCTACTACCTTCTCTCTCCTTTTACAATCAAATTGCCTTCAAAAGGGCAACCTGTATGCCACAGTCATTACCTCCAATTCTTCTCCTCCCATTCTTGCTTGACCATCACTCCATCACTGCACTAAACTGATTTAGCCGAGATCACTAATGAAATCCATGTTACTAAATCAATGGTCAACACCGCCCCTTCCCCGCACCTTCCTCCTTGTCCTACTAGCAGCACATGACATGCCTTCTTCCTGGAAACATTTTCTTCAACTGAATTCCAGAATACTGTACTTTCCTGGTTTTCCTCCTACCTCCATAACAATTAATTCTGTCTCTTTTGCTGGTTTATCCTCATCTAACCCCCTCACCACCGTAACTCTTAACAGTGAGCCCAGTCATCCTCTAAACCAGGAGTTCCCAGTCCTCAGGTCATGAACCGGTACAAGTTCATGGCCTGTTGCGAACTGGACCACACAGCAGGAGGTGAGCCGTGGGCGAGCCAAGCTCTGTCTGCTGTGACATCAGCAGTGGCATTAGATTTTCATAGGAGTGTGAACCCTATTGTGAACTGTGCAGGTGAGGGATCTAGGTTGCATGCTCCTTATGAGAATCTAATGCCTGAGGATTCTCCCCATCCCACTCTCGTCCATGGAAAAATTGTCTTCCACCATGAAATCGGTCCCTGATGCCAAAAGGGTTAGGGACTGTTGCTCTGAACAGTGACTTCAGTCTTTGGACTTCTCACTATCTACACTCTCATGCCTTTAAATACTCTCTACAAATTAACAACCCCCACACTTACATCTCCCACTCATACCTATTCTATGTACTCCTGTCTTCCATAACCAGCAGTCTACTGGATGCTGTAAATATGTCCAGGGGCAAACTTCTGTCCCTCCTTCAAAATTTGTTCCCCCTACAGTCTGCCCAATCTCAATAAATGGTAGTGCCAGTCTTCTCATTTTCAACGGACAAGAAACATAAATGTCCAATAAACATATGAAGAGGTATTCAACCCCACTAAGAATATAGGAAACAAAATTAAAAGAATAAGATACTATTTCACACTCATGAGATCTGCAAAAATTGTAAAGTCTGATGGTTGGCTGGGCACAGTGGCTCACACCTGTAATCCCAGGGCTTTAGGAGGCTGCGGTGGGAAGATTGTTTAAACCCAGGAGTTCAAGACCAGCTTGGCCAACTTAGTGAGACCTCGTCTCTACCAAAAAAAAAAAAAAAAAAAAAAAAATTAGCCAGGCATGGTGGTGCCTGCCTCTAGTCTCAGCTACTTGGGAGGCTGAGACAGAAGGATTGCTTGAGCCCAGGAGGTCAAGGATGCAGTGAGCCACGATTGTGCCACTGCACTCCAGCCTGGGCTACAAGAGTGAGACCCTGACCCCCTGACCCCCGAAAAAAAAAAGTCTGATGGCACCCATGTGTTGACAAGAAAGCAGAAAAACAGAATTTCTTACCTGAGGAAAATTCTTCCCCCAAAAGCCATGAAGCAGAAGAAAACTGCAAGTCTGTACAGGGACACCTCATTTTATTGTGCTTTGTTTTATTGAGCATCACAGATACTGTAGTTTGTACAAGTTGAAGGCTTGTGGCAACCCTGCATTGAGCAAGCCCATCAGCATCATTTTTCCAATAGCATGTGTTCACTCTGGGTCACATTTTGGTAATGCTTGCAATATTTCAAACTTATTCATTATTATTAAATCTATTATGGTGATCTGTGATCTTTTGTTACTGCTGTAATTATTTTAGGATACCATGAACCACACCCATATAAGATGGTGAACTTTGATCCATGTCATGTGTGGTCTGACTGCTCCACAGACTGGCCAATCCATCTCTCTCCCTTTCCCCAGGCTTCTCTATTTCCTGAGATACAACAGTATTGAAATTAGGCCAATTAACAACCCTACAATGTCCTCTAAGTGTTCAGGTAAAAGGAAGAGTTGCACATCTCTCACTTTAAATTAAAAGCTCGAAATGACTAAACTTAGTGAAGACAGCATATAAAAAGCCAAGACAGGCCAAAAGCTAGGTCTCTTACACCAAACAGTTAGCCAGGTCATGAATACAAAATTAACACCTTTACAGGAAATTAAAAGTACTACTTCAGTGAAAACATGAATAAGGTGAAACAGACTTATTGCAGATATGGAGAAAGTCTGAGTGGCCTGGATAGAAGATCTAACCAGCCACAATACTCCCTTAAGCCAAAGCCTAATCCAGAGCAAGGCCTGAACTCTCTTGAATTCTATGAAGGTGAGGAAACTGCAAAAGACTTTGAAGCTAGTAATAGCTGGTTCATGAGGGTTAAGGAAAGACGCTGTCTCCATAACATAAAAGTACAAAGAAAAGCTGCAAGTCCTGATAGAGAAGCTACAGCAAGTTATCCAGAAGATCTAGTTAAGATCATTGATTAAGGTTGCCACACTAAACAATAGATTTTCAATGTAGATGAAACAGCCTTATGTTGGAAGAAGATGCCACCTAGGACTTTCATAGCTAGAGAGAAGCCAATGCCTGGCTTTAAAGCTTCAAAGAACAAGTTGAGTCTCTTGTACGGGGCTAATGCTGCTGGTGACTTTAAGTTGAAGCCAATGTTCATTGACCGTTCTGAAAATCCTAGGGCCCTTAAGAATTATGCTAAATCTACTCTGCCTATGCTTTGTAAATAGAACAACAAAGCCTGGATGACAGCACATCTGATTTCCTAATGGTTTCCTAAATATTTAATGCCTACTATTGAGACCTACTGTTCAGAAAAAAAGATTTCTTTAAAAATATTACTGCTAAGCTGGGCTCGGTGGCTCAGTCTGTAATCCTGTGCCTTTGGGAGGCTGAGGTGAGTGGATTGCCTGAGCCCGCGGATTCGAGACCCGCCTGGGCAACTTGGCGAGACCTCATCTCTACAATAAATAAAAAATTAGCCGGGCATGGTAGCGTGCGCCTGTAGTTCCAGCTACTCGCAAGGCTGAGGCGGAAGGATCGCCGGAGCCCAGCAGGTCGAGGCTGCGGTGGCCGGGAGCGGCCACTGCACTCCAGTCTGGGCGACAGAGTGAGACTCCAACTCAAATAAAAAAAAAAAAAATTATCGCTCACTGACAATGTAACTGGTCACCCAAGAACTCTGATGAAGATGTACAAGGAAATTAATGTTGTTTACATGCCTGTTAACACAACATTCATTCTATAGCCCATAGATCAAGGAGACATTTTGACTTTCAAGTCTTATCATTTAAGAAATACATTTTGTAAGGCTATAGCTGCCATAGACAGTCATTGCTCTGATGAGTCTTGGAAAAGTAAATTGAAAATCTTCTGGTAAGGATTCACCATTAACATCTGTGATTCATAGAAGGAGGTCAAAATATTAACATGTTGATTCCAGCCCTCATGGATGACTTTGAGAGGTTTAAGACTTCAGTGGAAGAAGTCAATGCAGGTATGGTGGAAACAGCAAGAGATGTAGAAATGGAAGTGGCACCTGAAGATGTGACTGAATTCATGCAAGCTCATGATCAAACTTGAGTGTATAAGGAGCTGCTTCTTGTGGATGAGCAAAGAAGGTAGATTCTTGAGATGGAATCAACTCCTGGTGAAGATGCTGTGAATGTTGTTGAAATGAAAACAAAGGATTGAGAACAGTGCATAAACTTAGTTGATAAAGCAGCAGCAAGGGTGGAGAGGATTGATTTTAGTTTTGATAGAAGTTCTACTGTGGGAAAAATGCTATCAAACAGTATCCATGCTACAGAGAAATCTTTCATGAAAGAGAGTCAATTGATGCAGCCAACTTCACCACTGTCTTATTTTAAGAAATTGCCACAGCTATTTCAATCTTTAGCAACCAATACCCTGATCAATCAGCAATCATCAACATTAAGGTAAGCCCCTCTACAAGCAAAAAAATTGTCTTGATGAAGATTCAGATGATCATTAGCATTTTTAACAATAAAGTGTTTTTAAGTTAAAGCATGTGCATTTTTAGACATAATGCTATTACACACTTAATAGACTACAATATAGCATAAACGTAACTTTTATATACACTAGGAAACCAAAAATATTATGTAACTCGCTTTACTACATAATATTTGCTTTATTGGTAGTGGTCTGGAACTGAACCCACAATATCTCTGAGGTATGCCTGTATTTCAAACAGATTTGAATATATTCAAAAGCATTTGAGAATATTTTAAAAACCTAGCTTGAATCAGAAATTCACAAACTAATACTGGAAATAGACTGAAAAAAACAAAAAACAGTGAGAAATGGAAGAAAAAAGTTAACAGAACTCAAGAAAAAATGGGAGGAAAACAACTAAATTATCTCAAAAGTGAAGAATAAATTACAAAGTACCCAAGAGAGAATAAATGTAAATGAAAATTTAAAGGGACACTGAAAGAAAGCAGGAAAATAACCAAGAAAATAAAATTGACACTGAGTGAGAGAAGAGGATGAGAGAGAGAGAGCAAAAGAGAAAAGGAGGGGGGAAAGGAAAAGAGAGGGAGAAGGAAAGAAAGGGTCAGAGTGAAAAAAAAAAGGATCAGAGAAAAAGTAGTGGAAATAGAAAACTAGATAAAGACAAAATAATATTTTTATAATAGTAGTCCCTGAAGAAGAAAAACCAAACAATAGAACTGAACTAATATTTAAAATTATAATTCGAGAAAACATTCCAGAAATTTAAAAATACCTGAAATATCTGAATCTACACATTTAAAAAAAAATGATACTGCTGTCATTATGATTGGTTTTGTCAGCAATGTCTTTATTTCATTTTTATTTTTTTGAGTTGGGGTCTCACTCTGTCATTCAGGCTGAAGTGCAGTGATATGATCATGGCTCACCATAGCCTCAACCTCCTGGGTTCAGGTAATCCTTCCATCTCAGCTCCCAAGTAGTTGGGACTACAGGTGCACGCCACTATGCCTGGCTATTTTTATTTTTTTATTTTTTGCAGAGACAAGGTTTTGTTGTGTTGCCTAGGCTGGTCTTGAACTCCTGGGCTCAAGCAATCTTCCTGCCTTGGCCTCCCAAAGTGTTGGGATTATAGGTGTGAGCCAATGCCGGCCTGAATCTACACATTTAAGGGTTCACCAGGTACCTAGGAAAATTAATCAAAATAACTCTGAAACATAGCCTAGTAAAAACAATTTGGTTTCAAACATAAGGATAAAATTCTCAACACTTTCAGATAAAAAGAATAAATAACTTACAAATCCAAAAGCATTAGATTATGAGACCTTTCCAAACCAAGATACAAAGCAAGGTAAAAAAACAAAGCAGCATTAAACAATAAAGCTCAAGGAAAATAAGTGTGACTCAAAGAGTTTATATCAGTCAAGATGTCCCTCAAATATCAAGGCAACAGAAAAACATTTTTCAACTTACAAGAGTCTATAGAATTCTGCACTTACCAGTCCTTCCTAAGGAATCTACTAGAGTATGAGCTTTATTTAACCAAATGATAACTGGGAAAATGTCAGCAAAAGGATTGATGGTGAGTATTTTAAAATATGTAAATACACATATAAGACACTAAAAGAAAGATGAGGATGAAGGTAGATGATTAATATAAAATCACTGCAAATTTTGATAGAGTAAAAAAAATTGCAACTAGAAAATGGAATAATAAGAGTGAAGAAGAGAGAATAATAGAAACAGTTCCACTGAAGGAACTGGGAGGAAAAACCTGATATGCCAGATATGAAGGCAATAACCAAATCAACACACTAATCACTAGGGAGACGCAAATCAAAACCATAACAGATACCACTTCACATCAATAAGGACAGCTATAATAGAAAAGATAGATAACAAGTGTTTCAAGGATGCAGAGATATTGGAATCCTCACTCGTTGCCAGTAGGAATGTAAAATGGTACAGCTACTTCAAAAAACAGTTTGGCAGTTCTCCAAAAAGTTAAATATAGAATTACCATATGACCCAACAATTCCACTCCTAGATATATACCCAAGATAAATGAAACCATATGTCCATACAAAAACTTGCACACAAATATTCATAGGAGCATTATTCGTAATAGGCAAAAGGTGGAAACAACCCAAATGTGCAGCAAGTGATGAGTGAATGAACAAACTATGGTATACTCAAATGATGGAATATGTATTATTTGACCATAAAAAGGAATGAAGTACTAATTCATGCTACAACACAGATGGACATTGGCAACATGATCCTAAGTGAAAGAAATCAGTCACAAAAGACCACATGTTGTATGATTCAATTTGTGTGAAATGTCCAGAATAAGCAAATTCATAGAAATAAGAAAGTAGACTAGAGGTTACTTGGGTGGAAAAGGGGTGGCGGGGGGAGGAAAGTAATAGCTAACTGGCATGGCGTTTCTTTTTGAAGTAAAGAAAATGTCCTAAAATTAAACTGTGGTGATGGTTACACAACTCTACAAATAGACTAAAAAAAACACTGAACTGTACACTTTAAATGCGTAAACTGTGTCGTATGTTAATTCTATCTCAATAAAGCTGTTACAGAAAAAAAAGATCAACTGACAGAAATTCCATACTAAATATGAATTCAGCATTTACAAATGCAAAGAATAAAAATTCCCCCAGGAAAACCTTTGCAACAAAGAAGCTACACACCCATCACAGAACTACACAACTCAGAGCCCACAGAACGAGAGTGAACAGCAGATCAGAGAGAAGAGAAAGCCAGCCGGCCTGAGCATGGCTGGATCTTTTGGCCACAGGAGTTAGGTGTTATCACTAGTTCTTCAGTATGGAGGAGCAGCAAGTGGATACAGAGCCCCACTGTTGCCTATCATTATCCTAGTTTGATTACATGGATGCAATGTTTACACACACACACACACACACACACACACACACACACACAAACACACACACACACACATACATACACTTGTGGGGGAGAGAATTAAGCAGACAGAGGAATTGAGGGCATTTTAAAAGATGTAAGTACAAAGGTAAATGATTAGAACAAAAATACAAACTTTCCTAAATACTCCCCACATCCCCAGTTTTTTTTTAAGTAAAAGAGCAAAATATATACCTCTCACAAGAAAGAAATGGCAAATATAACAAAATACACATAATTATAAATATTATGATAGAGCTGAGGTCAAATATATCAGTGCTAAAAATAAATGTGAACAGGCTTAACTCATCTATTACAATAAATTTCAATCTGGCTCACAAAACAAAACTCAAGGAGTTTTACAAAAGACGTATCTAAACCAAAGCGATTCCATGTATTTAACCACCACTATTACCTACCTGTCAACTTCCCCCACCACTCTCCCTTGCCCTATAAATCTCTTCCATTTGGCTGTTCCAGAGTTGTAGCCTTTACAATAAACTGGTAAATGTAAAATAATAATAATAATTATTATTATTATTATGATAATAAAAAATTTTAAAAAGTGACCCCAAAGGTTAAACATAAAAGAATGGACAAAGTATACCAGGCAAATGAAAATAAAAAAAGTAGAGATAGCAATCCTGGTATTAGGCAAAGCAGAATCCATATCCCAAAGCATGAACTGTGACACAGACACTTTTTAATACTATAAGCCATATCCCATAATGAAGATATAACATAAAAATCTACATATTTTTATGACCATAACACAGCAACCACCTTTATGAAACAAAAACTACAAGAGATGTGAAGAGACATAGATAGAAGCACAACGATAGACTTTAATATACCACTCTCAGTACAAGACATATTACGTGAACCAAAAAATAAGGAGACAGAAGATCTAAACAATATAATTAATAAAGTAAATCTTATGGATATTTATCAAATATTCAAGTACTAAAGAATACAGTTTCTTCTCAACTGCCCATATCATATTCACCAAAATAATCATGTATTAGGTCACAAAGAAAACATCAGTAATTTTCACAAAGTAGAAACATTACAAACAATAAGTCTCCTTATAATGCAATAAAACTAGAATTTACTAACAAACAAACAAAAAAAGCCCTTCCACCTAGAAATGTAAAAACTTCCTATTAAACAACTCCTGGGTATTCTAGAACTGAAATGATAAATTTTTAAAGAAATAATGACTATGAAAACACTACATATCAGGTTCTATGGGATGCATTTAATGCAGTGATCAGAGGAAAATTCTCTGCACTGAACATATTTATCAGTAAAAATGAAAGAATAAAAATAAATGAATGTGTTTCCAAGGTTAAAAAAATTAACAAAGTAAACGAAAAGAAAATATATGGAAGGAATTCACAAAGATAAAAATAGAGGAAGAGAATGAAGAAGAAAGTAGAAAAACAGATCTAATTTATAATTCAAAATTCTGTAGCTTTTGAAAAAAATCAGCAAAAGTGATAAACCACTAGATAACGTCATTAAGAAAAAAGGGAGAAAGCACAAATATACAAAATGAGAAATGGCATGGAAGAAATAACAACTAAAATAGAAGAAAATATTTAAAAATCATAAGCAATTACTTTGTAGACCTCTACCAAATAAATTTGAAAAACCAGATGAAAGAGATAATTTGCCAGAAAAATATAGATCACCGAGATCTACTCCATTAGTTACAAAGCTTAAACAGAAAGATTTCCACAGAAGAAACAGAGAAAGTTATAATGGCCAAATACACAAAAAAGCATCCAGATGGCTTCACAGGGAATTTTACCAAACCTTCAAACACCAGATAATCTCAATGCTCTATAAATTATTCCAGAGACAGGATAGCCAAAGAAGGATCAAGTCTGCAGGAATATCAACATTTGGTGGAAGATGAACCAGTAAAGGAGAGACAGAGAAGGAACTTCCTGTGAGGAAACAGAGAACTCTGGAAAGAAGACTCAAAAACAAAGAAAGATATTTCAAGATGCAATACTCATGTCAAATGCTGCACAGAGATCAAATAGAGGAATGAAAAGTGTTAACACATGGCTTGAAGACTAAGTGGAAGGTCAAAGACTGAGAAAGCCAATTATTAACAATTTTTTTCAAACAGCCTGGCTGGGAAGGGGAGGAGAGAAACCAGGTAGCCACAGGGTGATTGATCAGGGATCTAGGTATGAGGACTTGAAATGGGAGAAACTTGAGTAAGTTTATTCATGTTTTTTGTTTTTTGTTTTTTAGTAAGAGTCACACTCTGTCACCCAGGCTTCCGCTTCAGCCTTCCAAGTAGCTGGAACCACAGACGAGCACCACCACGTCCAGTTAATTTATTTTTTTAAATTTATAGTAGAGACAAGGTCTCACCAAGTTGCTCAGGCTGGTCTTGAACTCCTGGACTCAGGCAATCCTCTCGCCTCCGCCTCCCAAAGTGCTGGGATTACAGGCATGTGCCACCATGGAGGGGCTATCTGCCTGGCATTCAGGATCTAAAGTAGAATGACAGTCACAGCAGAGATGAGTCTGGATCTGAGTAGTTCAATGTTTTCTCTGATTTCTTAATATTAACTCCAAATAATGTAATCAATTTTTCCCAGTATTCCATATTATCTTCTTCATTGGTCCAAACTGAATTTTTATCAGCAGTCACATTCTATGTTAATTTAGCAAACATTACTAAGTGCCAGTGACTGTCAGGGGATAGGAATACAAAGTTGGAATAGACCTAGTTTCTTTCCTGGAGAAACCAAATCTTTAGTGGGTAAGAATGATCACAGGAGTGCCAGTACTTCCTGGTTTACTAAGTGTTAGACACACACTATCTCAGTAATCCTCACAACAAGTACTTGAAGAAGCTGGAACTATCTCCATTTCATTGGTGAAGAAAGAAAGAAAGGTTACTAACCTGCCCTGAGTGGAGGATCTGAAACTAGAATCCAGGTTCTCGGACTCCAATGCTAACACTTTCCCACCCTGCATCTCCTACCTTCAGAAAGATGACCCTGTGGAGACTGCCTGGTCACTTGCTCAGATGCTTGATCAGCAGAATTGGGCTTTGGCATACTCGAGAATAGCTGACATCCTGCATCACATCTACAATTGCCGTCTAAATTTGGAAAGCAACTTTTACGCCCTCTAGCTGTCTGGACATTGTAGCCTATAGGGCACAAAGACTATGTTTTATTTATTATGAGCCCAAAGACTGTGCTTCATTAGCTTTTTTTTTTGAGTCGGAGTCTCACTCTGTCACCCAGGCTGGAGTGCAGTGGCATGCTCACGGTCACTGCAGCCTCGACCAGCTGGGCTCAGGTGATCCTTCCACCTCAACCTTCCAAGTCACTGGAACTACAGGCGCACGTCACCACAGCCAGCTAATTTTTTGATTTATTGTAGATACGAGGTCTTGTCAAGTTGCCCAGGGTGGTCTTGAACCCCTGGGCTCAGGCAATCAATCCTCTACCTCCACACGCCAAAGTGCTGGGGATTAGAGGCACGAACCATCATGCCCAGCCTTATCTAGCTTTGTATCTGTCCCCTTCAGTTTTTTTCTTTTGAGACAGGGTCTCATCCTGTCACCCAGGCTGGAGTGCAGTTGCATGCTCAGGGCTCACCCTGCCTTGATCTCCTGGGCTCAAGCAATCCTTCCACCTCATCCTCCAGAGTAGCTGGGACTATAGGCTTGTACCACCATGCCTAGCTAATTTTTCTTGTATTTTTTTGTAGACACAAGATCTCACTATGTTGCCCAGGCTGGTCTCAAATTCTCGGGCTCAAGCAATCCTCCTACCTCAGCCTCCCAAAGTGTTGGGATTACAAGCATGAGCCACCATGCCCAAACCCACTCAGCTTTATATAGTGCCTTTAAATATTTGCTCCTTCAACATTTGTACAGATTCACTCACTCATCCACTTTTGTAACTCTAATATTGCTTTGAATATAATCTAGGGCAGCAGTATAAAACTTCAAATTTAAGGAGTGAAGGTGTGGGGGAAAAGATATCACAGAATAGCTTTTGAATTCAGATATTTACTTTTAAAATTATGAACCTCAAGATGCTTCTGTGTTGAAATTTTTACAAGATGGCAATAATAGCCATAAGACAAAGTATGTCTAAATGTATTTTTCAGAAATGTTTCATTTGGCCCTTAAAACCACCCTGTAACAAAGACAAATATATTATAATCTCTAGTTCATTGTTGAGGAAATAGTACCTTAGAAAACTTAAGTGACTTGTTGGAGATAATCAGATAAACTGGATTTCAAGGACGTCCTTAGTTCAAATCTCTGATTCACTCTTCATTATCTCTTTGCCTCACCTAGATAAGCTTTCTTTACTAAAATGGTAAAGGTGCAATAAAAGACGAGAAACTGAATTGCTATTAACAAATAAAGACGGGATAGCTAGAAAAGGATACTTGTACTTGGTGTGAGAGTACAAGTATGGCCCAAAAGTCTTCCTATAGAAATCCTTTACATTTTGCCTTTTGCTAGGGTATAGGTAAGGACACTCACAGACTGTTGGTAGAAGTGCAAAACAGCACATCCTTTCCAGAGGAAAACTGAGCAATTCACATTTTAAGAACCCTTACGGGCATATTCTGCCCAACAATACTATCATCTAGGAATGTTCACTAAGAAAGTAATCATGGATATGCAAACTTTACATTTATCCAACATGTTTAAGTAGGGAAACTAATGAGAATAACCAACTAAATAAATTATTACAGTCATATAATGGCATGTTATGTAGTCAGAAAAAATGATTACACAAGAGAATTCACTTTAGAAAAATTCATATATTAATCTCTGCATAGAAAAAGATTGCAGGTGTAGATCATATTTACAATGGTTACTTGGAATGGTGAAATCATATTCACAACAGTTACCAGGGATGGCGAAACATCCTATCTTCATTGGGATTTTGTATATCTTTAGAAATTTTGAATATAAATGGCTTACTAAATATTTCTATATAAATGTTTCTAATAAGATGTTTTAAAGGTTTCTTGAAGGAGGTTGTGATACAGCAGGGATTTCAAAAGAAATTTTAGTAGCCATTTTTAAAAAGCCATGAAAAATAAAGCATTATTATATCATAACCATTAAATACCACTGAAAAATAAAGCACTCATTATGAATCCACAGCAAAACCTTTTCTTTTCAAATTCCAGTCTTTCGTTCGGACCTGTTCACATTTAGAAAAACACTAAAAAGGCTGCCTGGCCAGAAGCCTGAGAGGCCTTCCCGATCTCTACTTGTAGTTTGTAATTTGTTCCAGAAAAGAAAAGCAATCACCTAGGAAGCAGCTCGAAAAGCACCTGGGCAGAAAAATATTTAGGGGAACAAGTTTCTCTCCCATTTCTTTCCCTCGAGACCTACCGATAGTGCAGTCCTGACAGTGACTGGCCCAGTTTCCTAACACAACCTGGAGAAGCACATGTGATGCGCCAATTTTCAGTATATGTTTCTAAAAAGACAAGTTGTACTTTGCAGTGCAGGATAAAGAGCAGCCTTCACTACTCGTTCTAGACGTTTGCAGGGGAAGATGCCGCTGCGCGGCAGGAGCGCCTCGCCAGGAGGACAAAGCGGGGGGACTCTTCGGCTCAGGTCCCGCAGGCGACGCGTCCGGGACCGCCTCGAGAACAAGGGCACCGTCCCCGGACGCCGCCTCTCCCCCGCCTTCGTACCAGTCACTCGGAACTGCGGGAACAGTAGCCTGCCCGACGACGGCGGGGGATCGGGGTCGCGGCAGCAGGTGCCCGGGTCGCCGCGTCTGACGCGAGTGGCCTGAAAAACGCAGGGGAACCGACTCCCAGGAGCCCAAGCCGGGCCGCCGCGCCCGAGAGAAGGCGCTGGCCGAGGGTACTAAGGGGCGCAGGGGAGCTGTCCCCTGGGAACCCGAACCGGACCGCCGCATCCTCCCCGCGGACCCATCCAACACCCCGAGAACCGCCCCTCGAGGGCGGCGGACACGCCCTCCCTGCGGGCCAGGGCCTCCTCGCCCCGCCCCCCCTCGGGGGCCGCTCACCCTGCCAGGAAGTCCCCGCCGCTC